>NW_016804447.1:2604528-2654904 GCF_001698545.2 Rhinopithecus bieti | reverse complement strand
CCAGGATGGTCTCGATCTCCTGACCTCGTGATCCGCCCGTCTCGGCCTCCCAAAGTGCTGGGATTACAGGCTTGAGCCACCGCGCCCGGCCGATTGTTATTTTTAAGCAATACAGTGTTTTAAAATTAACATATGTACATTTTTTCGAAATAGAGCTACTCATACTTAATAGACTATACTATAGTGTACAAAAAACTTGTATATGCACTGGAAAACTGAAAAAATTGTGCATCTTGCTTTCCTGTAATATGTGCTTTAAAATGAAAATTACAATATCTCCAAGGTATGCTTGTAGAACTTCCCATCATTACTGAAAGTTCTCTTGGACAGTGGTGTTACAGATTGATCATTAATTTTAGAGAGTATAAAGACAGTAATATAACACAAGGTGAGTTACATAGTGTGATAGGCTAATCCAGTGTGTAATAGCTAAAAATATTTGTTCCATAATTTGTTTGGGTTCATAAGAAAATTTACAACCAGCCATAGAAAATTATCAGGTTAATGTCTTTTTATAGTCATCTTTGGTGTGCAACAGAACACCTGAATTTATTTCTTCTATCTAACTAACTTTGTACCTGTTGACCAACCTCTCCCCTTTCCCTGACCACCTCCTCCCGCAGCCACAGATGGAAACAATCTAAATGTCCATCAAAAGATGAATAAGTTTTTTAAAATGTGGTACATATACACAATGGAATACTATTCAGCCTTCCTGAAACAGGAAATTCTGTCATTTGTGACAGTATAAGTGAACCTAGGGGACATTATGTTATGTGAAATAAACCAGGCACAGAAAGACAAATAGCATATTATATGTAGAATCTTAAAAAGCCAAACTTATAGAAATGGAGTAGAATGATAGTTACCAATCCATTAATTTTAATTTGGAGAATTTTGTCCTTTATATCTACAGTTCATTTGCTCCTCTCTTTTAAGGATTTCCTCTAGCATCATAGAATTGAAAGGTTCTCATAAACAAAAGCTCTATTCATGCATTTCGAATGTACTATTCTTGTATAACAAAAGTGCATTTATGTATTCAATGAACATATACTGCCCAGTATAGTGAAACAAATGGA
Organism: Rhinopithecus bieti; assembly: GCF_001698545.2. NCBI lineage: Eukaryota > Metazoa > Chordata > Mammalia > Primates > Cercopithecidae > Rhinopithecus > Rhinopithecus bieti. Next base: position 2,653,822 of record NW_016804447.1, on the reverse strand, counting down.
CTTCTTCATAAGAAAATATTTTCTAGCTGTGTGACTTCGGGCAAATGACTTTATTATACTGGACTTTAATGCTCTTATCTGAAAAATTAGGTGGAAAATAAAAAAGAAAACTATACTGTTGATATTCTATTTTTCTCAGTTTTCTTTAAGTGTCTAGTAAGAAAAGCATAGTAGTTGGTAATTTTTTTTCCAATAGGTTATGTGATAAAGCTTTGATCAAAATATTACTTGCTATCATATGTTATCACTAGTGAAAACAGTTTTGGAAAACAAAATATTTTGGTTAAAGATAAAATGTGTCATTTTCTTGAGGATTTTTATAACTGCTAAAAAGGCTAGACCTGGAAATTTTACAAAATAAACAAATTCTGATACTGGCTATAAAAGTAAGGGAAAATACTTACCTGTTCAGCTGAAGAGTAAATTTCTACTATTAAAATGTATCCCAATCTATGTTATATAGCATTATAAAATACTGCAATATTCTTAAATAATATTTGCCTGGAAATTGGATGCATAATTAGAATGCTGTTTGTATTATTTCAGCTGGAATTATTTGTATTTGTTCTGTGGCTTGAGAATCTTTCCACAGAGAGAAGGGATACAGAGCAGACTTTCTCTAGACCAAGCTTCCAACTCACAGGTCTCTCTCTCTCTCTCTCAAAGCCACATCACATATTTTAAGTAGCCAGTTTCACATTTTTAAAAAAGTAAGTATGCTGATCACACTGAGATGTGTGGCTCTTAGTATTCAAAGAAAATTGTGTATACAAGAAATAGATTCTAAATCTGATTTATTACTTTAAAAATATTTTAGAAACCAAAGTTGTCAGATCATCACTTTAGAAAATTTTCTTCCAAAAATTTTTACTTATGTAGTCTGTATACTGGCTCACTCAGTCGCATTGTGGGATCATCTGAAGTCTCAGATCCATGAAACTTTACTGAATATATGGGCTCACGCTAGTCTATGTATACTTATGGCACCTGTTGCTCAGTGTTATAGTACTCTTTGTCTCATTATTTATCCGTTTTAGGGCTCCACTCTCTGTAGAGAAATTGTGAGATCCCAAAGTGTATGACTTGCTTATTACATGTCTTTGACATCAGCAAAGCACCAACCAGACTATAAGAATTCTCCCTAAAATATAAATGTAATCAAATTATATGGAAACAAATTTTGGACAAATTACTCTTGAACAACAACAAAATCTGATACATAGAAAATGAAAACATAAATTATTTGTATTTATTAATTTTGACCACATGATTTTGCACTCAGCTGATACGTAATCATTATTTATTGATACATCATGAAAAGTCTTTTCTTTTTTCTGATTCCATGTTTGACAAAATGGAATTGATAATTACCATCCATTTGGTGATGGTAATTATCCATTTGGTGATGGTAATTATCCATTTAGAACAAAAAAATGTGTAAAAATCCAAATCAATTTGAAATGACAACATAGGGTTTACTAGCTTAAAATTTTCCATCCACATAGAAATTTTGTTCATCACTGTTAGGTTACTGATATTAGTTGAATTGCAAATATTTCTAACCTGCCCTGTCTCAAATTTAGGAGTACGAAGTCAGTATCTTCTGAGGTTCCTTTTCAACAAAAATTGTAAATTAAAGGAAGACTGGGAAACTGTAATTTTGCTGTAGCTTGAACCTATTCAGATTAGAAAAGGTACCAAGTTCTGAAAAAAACTCTTCTCTGGATAACATCCCATTACTACTCTATGCCAAATACTCCCTTTTTCCCCTGTAAAGGGAGAAAAAGTTTTTTTTTTTTTTTTTAATAAAGAAAAAAATTATTGAAAAGTATTTATGTTCATTCTGCCTTGACTGTGACCAATTTTACTAATCTCACATTTTTAGTTATCTTGACATCAGGGTTTTTTTTTTTTTTTTAAGTTCTTTCATTTTTATTTTTTTAAACCTCTAACTTACCTAGAATGACTTATGATTAAACAACTTCCCAACCCAGTTATAGATCTATTAAGGGACAAAAGCCAAGCAAAGTATAGATGGATAAAATGACATTGGTAATTTTTTAAATTTACAAACATTAAAAAATAGAGACATTGTCTTTTATCTCTCTGAATATTTATATTCACAATATAAAATGAAGTCATGAAGTTATGCCCATCTGTTTATTTTTTAAAATCTGTGGTGTCAACAGTTTAAAAGTTTCCAGTAAAAAGCAGGAATGAAAGCATTCTTGTGGGATGTAGTCAAATCAAGGAATTCTGTCCAGATCTTGAACACAAACAAGATTTTTGGCTTATTTTGCAGAAGAGTTTGGATCATGCACGTAACTTTAATGATTTGTAAACACTTTTGCAACTGAATATATATAGCATATATCAATATATATATTTTAATTAGAAGCAAAGTGCTAAGGAGACACCATGTAGGTTAATGACTGTAAAAATCTTGATGACATAAAGCACAGCTTAGAAGCTGGTGGTGTTGGCTGTAGTAGGCTACCAGCATGAAAGGAGCATATTGACACTTGGAAGAATCACTTGTATCTGGGTATTATTTACTGGAGCTTGACTATGAACATGACACTAGAGAATATCAAAGCATCCATGATCTGTCTTTGTTCCCTTAGTCTATGCTCCACCATGCTCTGCTCCATCTGGGCCTTAGCTAATTTCTGCAAACTGCCTCACTGTAATTTCTTTGCCAGTTGGCTCCTGCTTCTAACCAGCCAGTGGTCCTAGTGCACTGAGATAGGAAGGTGAGAGGAGAGGAAGTTGTATATTACCTTGTCCTTGGTAATAACTTTTACTCCTTTTTCCCACTAGAAAGTAACATTTTTGCAATTCTAATCCTCAGTGAATGCTGGTAACACCATTTCTTCCTCATGCCTCTTTGGTCCTATGAGAGGAAATTACTTTTGACTGTTGCTAGTCTCTGCCTGCCCCACCATCCCTGATTTACTCCTTTTGCTGTTCCTATACCTCAGAAAGTACAGTACATTAATGTTTGTTTTGTTTTTCATTTGAACCATCTGAAGTGAGTTCTGTTTCTTGTCAGGACTCCAGACAATAAAAATAACTGTATTCTTTACAAGTAGATATCCAAATGCAGAATAATAACGTTGGATTTTTATTTCACACTGAAGACAAAAATAAACTCAAGATGGATTAAAGAAAGAAATTTAAGACCTAGAATTGTTAGGGGAAAAGCTCCACAACATTGTTCTAGGCAATGATTTCTTTGATAATACCCCAAAAAGCACAGTCAACAAAAGCAATAATAGACAAATGACATTTCATCAAACTAGAAAACTTTACAGCAAAACAAAACAAAAAACAACAACAACAAAATCAACAACAAAAGAGAGTTAAAAGAAAAATTATAGATTAAAAGAAAATACTTGCAAACCGTATAGCTGATAAGGGGCAAATATCCAAAATACATGAAACTTAAGCAATTCAGTAACAGGAAAACAACCCAATTAATTAAAACATGGGCAAAGAACTTTGCTATGGTCTGGCTGTCCCCCAAAACTCATGTGCTGAAACAACCACCAGTGTGATAGTATTAAGTGGTGTGGCCTGTAGATGATTAGTCAGGAGGCTGTCTCTCTTCTGAATAGGACTAAGGCCCTTAAAAAGAGGCTTATTCAGCATTCAGCCCTTTTGCCTTTTACTTTCCACTATGTGAGGACACAGCAATAATGTGCCATCTTGGAAGCAGATGGCAGCCCTCACCAGGCACGGAACTTGTTGATGCCTTGATCTTGGACCTTCATAGCTCCAGAACTGTGAAAAATCAATTACTGTTATTTATAAATGATCAAGTCTGTAGTATTTTATTATGTCAGCACAAATGGATTAAGACAAACCTCAACAGACATTGCTTAAATGAAGAAATGTAAAAGGTGACTAGATATATGAAAAAATGCTCAACATCTCTAATCATCAGAAAAATGCAAATTAAACCACAATGGAATATACCTAACACTTATTAGAATGGCTATTATTCAGAAAATAAAAGATAAATGTTAGGATGTATAGAAATGAATCCTGGTAAATGGTTAGTGGGAATATAACAGTACAACCATAATGAAAAACAGGATTTTGAAAAAACTGAAAATTGAATTATCATATGATACAGCAATCCTACTTCTGGCTGTATATTCAAGGAATCAATATCAGTATGTTGAAAAGATACCTGTACTCCCATGTTCATTGCTGCATTGTTCACAATAGCCAAGATGGGAAAGTAATCTCAGTGTCCATCAATAGATGAAATGATAAAGAAAATGTGTTATATATGTACACTAAGTACAATATGGATCACTATATAGCCTTAAAAAAGGAGGAAATTCTGTCATTTGTTTCAACACTGATGAACTAGAAAACATTATGCTAAGTGAAATAATCCAGGCACGGGAAGACAAATACTACATGATCTCACTTACATGTGTAATCTAAAATATTCAAATTCACGGAAGTACAGTAGAACGGTGGTTACCAGAGGCTGGGGAATGGGAGAGGCAGTGGGAAAATAGAGGAAGGAGAGATGTTGACCAAAGGGTACAAGGCTTCAGTTTGAGAGGAGAAATAAGTTTCAGTGATCTATTGAACAGCATGATGTCTATACTTAATAGTGATATACTGTATATTTCAAAATTGCTCAAAGAGTAGATTTTAAGTGTTCTCACTACAAATAAAAAATACGTGAAGTGATAGATATGTTAGCTTGATTTAATTGTAATATTCTACAGTATACACTATATGCATATACATAAAAATATCTCATTGTGCCCCATAAAAATATAGAATTAGTATATGTCAATTAAAATGTTTAAAAAGTGGATATCTGTACAATGTGAAAAGAAAGGGCGGGCTTTGTTTATTATCTCACTAGCCATGAAAATATAATTAGGACACTCAACCAAGTAAAAATTATGAAAATTGAAAAAAAAAATTATGCCTATTATTGTATACTTAAAAAAAAAATGAAAGGACAGAGTAATTAACATTACTGATTGACTGCAACATGCTAGCTGCATCCCTGTGAATTAAGCACTATCAGTGCCTCCATTTTAAAATATAGAAACTGGATGGGTGTGGTGGCTTACGCCTATAATCCCAGCACTTTGGGAGGCCAAAGAGGGAGGATCACTTGAAGTCAGGAGTTTGAGATGAGCCTGGTCAACATGGTGAAACCTCATCTCTACTAAAAATACAAAAATTAGCCAGGCATGGTGGTGTGTGCCCATAATTCCAGATACTCAGGAGGCTGAGGCATGTTAATTGCTTGAACCCAGTTGAAGGTTCAGCGAGCCAAGGTTTCAGTGAACCAAGATGGTGTCATTGCACTCCAACCTGGGTGACAGAGGGAGACTGCATCCCCCCAAAATGAAAATAAAATAAAATAGAGAAACTAAGGTACTGAGAAGTTAAATGACTCGCCTAAGATCACACAGTTATGGAATGGCAGAGGAAGAATTTGAACTCAGGCAGATCAGCTGCTATGCCTACACTCTTTACCACTAAACACTGCTAACCTCTTAGAAAGCAAACAGAAAGTTAAGGGAAGTAACATTTATTGAATCCCTGCTACATATGTGGAAGTGCAATAGGTGCTTTCTCTCATACCATCTCATTCATTGCCCTTTCACGGCACTGAGGCTAATGTCCATTCCCTATTTTAAGAGGTACTTTCCTGTCTGGCTTTCGGTGACACCACTCGCCCTTCTGGCTTTCCTACTCTGCCAGCCACTTTCTCTCTCATTTCCTCTGTTGGCCCTTTCTTAACTTGTCAACCTCTAAACGTCTGAGCCTTCTGAATTTCCTTCTTGCTTCTATGCTTCCTGGTTTAGCTCAAGTAATTGAGTGGCTTTAAAAGGCCATATACAAAAATCTACTTAAGACGAATTAAAGACTTAAATATTTTCTCTTCTAGGGAATGCTAACTTCTTTGCCAGGGATGAATATTACATAGACTCTGTGTTTGTAGATGAAATACAAAGACAGGAGTTTTGTGGAAAACCTAGTACTATTCCATTTCTCCTTGGCTTGTCCCAAAACAATTGCCAAAAAATTCTTAACTGTATAATACAAGTCAGAAGGACATATCATATAAATATTTAAAGTGAATTTATTGAATAAATAAACATTTTATTGACATCTTCTTAATTTGAGCTTGTGATAATTTTTAATCAGTCAGGAAATTTATAATTAAAGTTTTATAGTAAAGATGTAATCATTTACACATGTGGTTATGATCAATACTTCCTATGTAAAGGCAAATAATTTCGTATCAAATGGTTTTGATTCACACTGAATCACAAAAATATTATGAACACAAAAATATTATGTTAATTAACACAATAATAGACATGCAATATTATATCCAAATTCTACTATAGTGGGCATCAGAGTGATAAGTGTATACAAGAATTCCATCTTGTTCATGCTGAGAGGGAAACATATTGTGATTTCTAGGTTGAACAACAACTCTTTAAAATCGTCAGAAATGTAGTTTACTATACAACTTTCTGTTTTGACAAGAGTCAGTGCATTAAATTAATATGTTGTTTCAAAATATTTTGCAGAATATTTCTTTTGCATGACCAAGGAAATATATTATTCTGTTTATTTCAAATAAATCATGAATTAAGTTTTTTTTTTCTTTCTTGCCTTGTAAAAGTCTTGCAATAGACAGCAATACCAGTAGGAAGTTAAGAAAGGTGGTCTTTAAAGCAATTCACATTAAAAACTCTGCTCAATGTTACTTAGACTTTTATTCTGACACTTCAAATTGATCCCTTCACCTGTGTTTACTCGGGTGCACTTTCAACAATAAGCATTTTTATTTGTTTATTTTAAAAAATAAAGATTGAGATGCTATGGTGAGAATATACAAATATTTAGGCAATCGTGATTTTATGGGAAGAATATCTTTTGCGTGACTTGTGAACTGATCCTGATGAAAATTTTCTGAAAGTGTTTCAAAAATGTCTCGAGCACTAACATCATTGTGATATCTACTATAATGACTATTGTAAAAGATACCAGCTATTTCCATGCCTACATTCTGCTAAAATTATTACTTTTAAAATTATACCCATGCTTGATCACCTTGCTTTACGTCCTAAACATGACAGTCATTATACTTCTGACCTACTTTTCTGCATTACTCAAACGTTTCTTTAATGAGATACAACATAATCAGTAATGATTCCAGTAGTCATTTGCTTTTGGATAATTTCCCTTCCCTTCCTCTGATAAACTCTGAAATAAATTTGAGAACATTGAGTAATGGCAGAATTGGATATGGACCAAGCCCAATAAGATGTTTAAAAATTATACTGGTGCCTATCACATAGGATTAATCTTCTTTTCAGAGAGTACACACAACTGAAAATACTCTCAAAATGAAGTTATCTCCTTTATGACCCTGTAAACATGACTTGGTTTCTATGACTTGGAAACAAATATGAACTGGTCTTACTAACATATCTGGAAGAAATGAAATAGAAAATACTATTAAGCATTACTTTCATAACTCAAATTTAGTTATCAGATTGCTTAATAAATTATCTATGAGAACCTAGAGGAAAAGGAGTAAAGAAAAAGATCTTAGTATTCTGTTGGCAATGATGAAAAAAAAAAGGTCTTAGAGAAATGATGAAGCCAAACTGGGTGTGCCATAGAGAAGTGGACACTTTTTATCTTTCCCCAGATGAGTGGAGTTCTTACTTCTACATCTGCATCCTCCTTGTCCTTTGCTCTGCTCTCTATATGATACTTTCCAACTGGTTGGTCATTGGTCTTCACTGTTTACCCTGCCACTTTATTTTACTATGTTCATTACTTATGTTGCTACTTCCAACTTTAAAAAATAATTTATTCTTGTAATTCAGTCCTTCTTTTAGTATTTCATAGAGTTAGTCAGAATTTGTCAGTACTTGAATGGCTGTCATCTTTTTTCTTCTTCGTAGTAAATCATAAAAAAAATTATCAACGTGATAATTTATAACTTATAAATTAAATTTTATAATTTATAAATTATAATTTATAACTNGTCATTGGTCTTCACTGTTTACCCTGCCACTTTATTTTACTATGTTCATTACTTATGTTGCTACTTCCAACTTTAAAAAATAATTTATTCTTGTAATTCAGTCCTTCTTTTTAGTATTTCATAGAGTTAGTCAGAATTTGTCAGTACTTGAATGGCTGTCATCTTTTTTCTTCTTCGTAGTAAATCATAAAAAAAATTATCAACGTTATAATTTATAACTTATAAATTAAATTTTATAATTTATAAATTATAATTTATAACTTAATTTATAAAGACACCCTTTAAATGCTATTTCTCTTTCTCTTGTGATGCTTTTCTTCTGTTTCTCCATTTCTCCTTTGACTCAGGATCTGTTGCTCCTCACCTCCTACATTGATTTCTCTGATTACTTTAGTTCAAAACACAGCAGGCATTCACTTATTTTATATAGCCTTTTTCTTAATTACTTCTCTAGATAACTCCACCCATTTCTTCTTTCCTTCCCACTGAATTCTGATGAACTTTCCTATTCTGTCTGCTCTACTGAGCAAGGGTTCCCATTTCCAAAGAGGTAACTTGCAACCTCCATAGTGACTGTTTTCCTTCTACTTTTTGTCTTGCCACCACCAGAAAATGTCTTAATTTTACTTCTCACTTGAGAAAGCTTTTCATCCTGTCTCCCTTCCTTTTAATAGTTTTTGGATCTTTGCATCGTACAGATGTTACCATTCAGTTTTTAAAGTTCCCCTTTCATTCTGAGCCCTTGAAACTGACCCAGCTGCATCTGTCTCTACTCATTTTGATTTATTATTGAGAAGTTTGCTCAACTTTATTCTTCTCCAAATTTTGTGCACTGCACTCTCTGTCTTGGTGTTTTCATTTAAAAAATTGCCCCTGTTTTCTATATACCCTGAACTTTTTTCAATTACAAATTATCTGAAGCTTTTTCCAATCTGTCCTTGGTTATCTCTTACCAGGTTTTTTTTTTTTTTTTTTTTTTTTTTGGGGGACTCCCTTGTCATGTTACTACCTCAAATTAATATGCCCCTGCTATGGTATACATTTTGTGGTCCCCTAAAATTCATATGTTGCAATCCGAACCCTCAAGGTGATGTAATTAGAAAGTGAGGCCTTTGGGAGGTGATTAGGTCATGGGTATGGAGGCCTCATGAATGGGATTAGTGTCTTTACAAAGGAGGTCCCAGAGAGACCTCCCCTCACCCCTCCTTTCTGCCATTTGAGGAAACAGCTAGAAGGCACCATCTATGAGCAAGAAAGTGGGCCATAATCAGATGCTAAATCTGCTGGCACCTCAGTCTTGGAATTCATAGCCCCCAAATCTGTGAGAAATACATTTCTATGGTTTATAAATTACTTAGTTTATGGCCTTTAAAAAATAGCAAGCTGAATGGAATAGGACACCTCCTATCCAAATTTCAAACCAGTCTCTTGTTGTAATGTCTAGTATGTCACAGTGACTCTGGACTATGTCATAGGGCTGTTCATCTTCATCATCCCTCTAATACTGTGGGATTAAATGGCCTTCTACATTGCTATTCAAAGTGTGGTTCCTTGATTTGCATTATTAACATCACTCTAGTGCTTTTAAAAAATGCACACAGACAAGTTGAACTGTGGACTTTCTGAATCATAATCTGCATTTTAATACGATCTCTAGGTAATATTTTTACACAGTAAAGTGTAAGAGGCACTGGCAAGCTACATATATGAAAACTGGAGGATACATGAAAACCACCTCAGTGAGTTTAAGTGTTTTGTGATCTGTGCCCAAATTGTGTTGCCTCAAAGTCTTTCAGTGTCTCTTGGAATTCATGTATAGCTGTTTCTCTTGAAATACCTATACATGAAGCATTGCAGTTTCTATGTTCTTTCTCCTTATTCAAATTTAGCAAATACTCTCCTTCCCAGTATGCATTGTGATCGTGTAGCTGAATCTCTTCCCATGCCTATGGGCAAAGTAAGGCAATTATTTTATTTACCATTTTACTAACAGAAAAACTGAAGAGAAATTATATGATTTTCTGAGAGTCACCTAGATAATCACAAGTACAATAAAAACACATATACAAGGTCCTTAACCCGTGGTTTAAAATGTGTTTCATTACTGTGCTTTTGTTGGTTGAAAGAATATATAATATTTTACCAATTTTTTCATTTATGTTAATTTTTAAATATTAAGACACTTGAATTCTGCATTATTGTCAAAAACTAATTGGAAATATAATCACATCAGTATCATTTTATCAAGTATACTTTGAGAGAAAGGAATAAAAAATTGAAGATTTATAAATCATATGCAAGAAAGAGTACCATATTTCTTTAAAAATGCATAGAGGTTGGTGAAAAACATTCACAAGAGAAAATTCATTAGCCCAGATATCTTTTGGAGAATATTACTAGAATAATTCAGTGATACATGACATCCTCTTTCAATCTTTATCATCTCTTAATCCAATTTGTCTTGACACTCTGTCCCATAACGCAAACATTAACTTGTTCACTTTCTCTTCAAATCAATGAAAGCGCAATAATTTCCCCCCATTCCTCCATATGTCTTAAATATTTCTAAAATTGAAATTGGAGGGGTGGATTTGGGGAAGAAATGGAAGCACATTGAAGGACATTAAAGACTTTATGAAGGTTCATAAGAATTAAGAACTACTTATTTTCATAGGAGAGTGATAGTCTAATTTGAGAGTCCTAACAACTAATCTCTTAGTAACTAGATAAGTTTCATTTTAGTTTTAAAAAAACTTTTAAGTTCAGGGTACACGTGTAGGTTTGTTATGTAGGTAAAGTTGTGTCATGGAGGTCTATTATACAGATTATTCCATCACCCAGGCATTAAGCCTAATACCCATTAGTTATTTTTCCTGATCCTTTCTCTCCTCCCACCTCCCACCCTCTGGTAGACCCCAGTGTGTGTTGTTCCCTCCCTGTGTCCATGCATTCTCATTATTTAGCTCCCATATATAAGTGAGAACATGTGGTATTTGGTTTTCTGTTCCTGTGTTAATTTGCTAAGGATAATTGGCCTCCAGTTCCATCCATGTCCCTGCAAAGGACATGGCCTCATTCTTTTTCATGGCTGCATAGTATTCCATGGTGTATATGTACTACATTTTGTTTATCCAGTCTATCAATGATGGGTATTTAGGTTGATTCCATGTCTTGACTCTCTTGAATAGTGCTTCAGTGAATATGTGCAGGCATGTGTGTCTTCATAATAGAATTCTTGGTATTCCTTTGGGTATAGAAATCCCGGTAATGGGATTGCTAAGTCAAATGGTATTTCTGTTCTTAGATCTTTAAGGAATTGCCACCCTGTGATCCACAATGGCTGAACTAATTTACACTCCCACCAACAGTGTATAAGTGTTCTTTTTTCTCCACAATCTTGTCTGCATCCTTATGTTTTGACTTTCTAAGTTTTATAACGTAGTAATTTGCAAAATAAATCTATTAGCTAGTTATTGTGGCATGTAAATGGAAGATGACATCTACATCTGAAAGCAAACTGTGCTACTAATTCATAATTTAAAATATTGTCAAAATATTTCACTAAACTCTTCCATTTGTGTATTGATCTTAAAAGCTTTGCATTTTATGATGAACAATGTGGAAATTAATGTTATGGACAAAATAAAAATCAAGGTGGCAGCATGTGGAATAAATATAGAATTTGGGGCATATGTAGGACTCAATTTGGACTTTGTATTTGCTACTTATTGTGTGAACTTAAATTAGTAATAGAGTGACCTACTCTGCTGGATTTCCTTGGGATTTTTTTTTGGTTTTAAAAGTGAAAGTCCTCCATCTAGGAAACTCTTTTTATTTCAGGCAAACCAAGAAAGTTATCAACCCTAATAAGTGGATTAGACTTTCTAAGCATCAGGTCTTTTACCTGAAATTTATATCTATGAGATAAGATTCAAATATATCTCTCCTTCTCTCTATATATATAGATTATATACTCTACTCTGCTACCTATAAACATTAATTATCTAGAAGATACACCATGAATGTAGTAGATAAATCACAGCTATAGGAGGGGATGATATAACAAACTGGGCAGCAGAATTTTCACTTTGAACACAAATTCACTAATACAAGTGGTTTCTCTAAAAACTGGAGTAAAATGAAAATTTAAGTGGAAAACAAAATGAAATTTGATTTAGTAACAGTAGAAGGAGTCAAGAATTTGAGACATTTTGCAGTCTGAAAAACAAATTTTCAGTTTTCAAGTGTAGACAGTATTGGCAATACTATTTAGCCCACAATTGAAATTAGGGAAATTCAATGTCATTTTTCACTGAATTTCCACAGAGTTTCATGATATATGTTCTTTAAACAAAGCAAAAGAAGCATCTCCATGATTATTTTGTGATCTTACTTAGGTTATAACAAGAGGTTTTCAGGAATGTGAAGACTCCTTATTTCTGTGGAAGAACTCCATTTATTCAGTTGTTCTTGCAGTCCTAGAATAAGGGCACACTGAACTCCTCCATGCCGGAAAATGAACCTGACATTATGGGTATATGATTATCATCCCTATCCTGGAGGAATTCATAACTTGAGGGGGAAGTCAGGTGTGCAGTGAGGTGGGTAAAATGCAATCTGTTACATGCTAAATAGGATTCTGAATAGTGCTGTGGAGGCAAAAATGAAGAACAGCTATTGCCTAAAGGACTTTTCAGAGCTTGTGACACTTGAGTGGAGTCTTAAAGGATGAGTTAGGATTCACCAAGCAGAACAGAATTAGAAAGGCTTTGCCACAGAAGAAACAGCATATTCAAATGCAAAAGAGCATGAGAAAGGCTTCTCTGTGGGAGAGCAATGCTGGCAGAATGTTGGTTAGAAGATCAGAATGATAGACAGAAATGCATTTGGAGAGACTATACTAACATTATTATTTTATAACACTAAGACCTTTAGCCTTTTTCTTGTAGGTGTTAAGGAAACATCAAAATTATTTAAAGAGAAAATTAAGTAGCTTAGATTCTTGTATTTGAAGAAATAACTTTGGCAGAATGTGTTGGAAGGGTTAGTGTTATGAGGAAAACTACAGATAAAAAGCCTGGAGAGAAGGCTACGGTATTATTCAGAAGAAACATAAAAATGGTCAAAGCAAGTTAGTGATCATTGAGAAAAGGAGGAAAGTAGGGTTTAGATTGGGCTTTTTTCTGTAGGACTCTTCAAATCATTGACTGCAGAGGAATGCTAGGAGGTAGATTCATTTGGGCAACAGGTTGGATTGGGCATTTTAGGTGGAATTTCACTAGCTTGATCAATCTTTGTTGTATCAGGAGAGTCATAAAAGGAATCTGTGCTTGAGCCTATGGATACTTGGGGGCCATTACAACTTCAAAAGTCTGTAATTTAAAATAATATTATTTTATGCCTTTCTTTGTAATTTGATCATTGTTGGTTTACAGTTGGTTTTGTCTGAAATAATAACAGTAACCCCTGCTCTTTTTTGCTTTCCATTTGCTTGATAGCTCTTTCTCTATCCCTTTACTTTAAGCCTGTGGATGTCCTTGCATGTAAGTTGGTTCTCTTGAAGATAGCATACAGTGGGACCTTGCTTCTTTATCCAACTTGCCGCTCTGTGCCTTTTAAGTGGGATGTTTAACCTATTTACATTAAAGGTTAACATGAATATGTGTGAATTTGATCCTTTCATTGTGTAGTTAGCTGGTTATTATGTAGACTTGATTGTGTATTTTCTTTCTAGTTTCAATTGTCTATGTATTTAAGTGTGTTTTTTTGGTGGCAGGTACCAGCCTTTCATTTCCACATTTAGCATACCCTAGGACCTCTTGTAAGGCAGGTCTAGTGGTAATGAATTCCCTTAGTGTTTCCTTGTCTGAAAAAGATTGTATTTCTCCTTAGCTTATGAAGCTTAGTTTAGCTAGATATAAAATTTTCAGTTGGAATTTTTTTCTTTAAGGATGCTGAACATAGGCCCCCAATCTCTTCTGACTTGTAGAGTTTCTGCTGAAAAGTCCACTGTTAGCCTGCTGGAGTTCCCTTTGCAGGTGAACTTCTCCTTCTGCTTACTTGTCTTTAATATTTTTTCTTTCACATTGATCTTGGAGACTCTAATGACTAGCTGTCTTGGGGATGGTTCAACTCAAAAAGGAGGCTGAACTATTCGTTTACTCTTGGTTCTCTAATTTTTTCAGTTGTGATGTCAGGGTATTGATTTGAGATCTTTCTAGCTTTTGATATGTGTAGTTAGTGCTATAAATTTCCCCCTTAACACTGCTTAGCTGCATCCCAGAGGTTCTGGTACATTGTCTCTGTGTTCTCATTAGTTTAAAAGAACTTCTTGATTTCTGCCTTAATTTAATTACTTAACCCAGGAGTCATTCAGGAGCAGATTGTTCAGTTTCCATGTAGTTGTGTGGTTTTGTGTGAGGTTCTTAATCTTGAGTTCTAATTTGATTGTGCTGTGGTCTGAGACACTGTTTGTTATGATTTCTTTTTTTTTGCATTTGCTGGGGACTGTTTTACTTCCAATTATATGATCAATTTTAGAATAAGTGCCATGTGGTGCCAATAATAATGTATATTCTGTTGTTCTGAGGTGGAGAGTTCTGTAGATATCTATCAGATCCACTTGATCTACAGTTGATTTCAATTCCTGAACATCTTTGTTAAATTTTCTGCCTCGATACAAATGGAAAAAAAAAATTGCATGCTTATGGATAGGAAGAATCAATATCATGAAAATGGCCATACTCCCCAAATTAATTTATAGATTCAATGCTATTCCCAACAAACTACCATCAAATTTCTTTGAAGAATTAGAAAACCGTACTTTAAATTCATATGGTACCAAAAAAGGGTCCCTATAGCCAAGACAATCCTAAGCAAAAGAATAAAGCTGGAGGCATCATGCTACCTGGCTTCAAACTATACTACAAGTCTACAGTAATCAAAACAGCATGGTACTGGTACCAAAACAGATATATAGACTAATGGAACAGAGCAGAGACCTCAGAAATAATATCACACATCTACAACAATCTGATCTTTGACAAACCTGACAAAAACAATCAATGGGGAAGGGATTCCCTAACTAATAAATGAGGCTGTGAGAACTGGCTAACCATATGCAGAAAACATAAACTAGACCCCTTTCTTACATTTTATAGAAAATTAACTCAAGATGAATTAAAGACTTAAATGTAAAACACAAAATCATAAAACCTTAGAAGAAACCTAGACAATACCATTCTGGCCATAGGCTCAGGCAAAGATTTCCTGACGAATATGCCAAAAGCAATTGCAATAAAAGCCAAAATTGACAAATGGGATCTNAAACCGTACTTTAAATTCATATGGTACCAAAAAAGGGTCCCTATAGCCAAGACAATCCTAAGCAAAAAGAATAAAGCTGGAGGCATCATGCTACCTGGCTTCAAACTATACTACAAGTCTACAGTAATCAAAACAGCATGGTACTGGTACCAAAACAGATATATAGACTAATGGAACAGAACAGAGACCTCAGAAATAATATCACACATCTACAACAATCTGATCTTTGACAAACCTGACAAAACAATCAATGGGGAAGGGATTCCCTAACTAATAAATGAGGCTGTGAGAACTGGCTAACCATATGCAGAAAACATAAACTAGACCCCTTTCTTACATTTTATAGAAAATTAACTCAAGATGAATTAAAGACTTAAATGTAAAACACAAAATCATAAAACCTTAGAAGAAACCTAGACAATACCATTCTGGCCATAGGCTCAGGCAAAGATTTCCTGACGAATATGCCAAAAGCAATTGCAATAAAAGCCAAAATTGACAAATGGGATCTAATTAAACTAAAGAGCTTCTGCACAGCCAAAGAAACTATCATTAGAGTGAACAGGCAGCCTACAGAATGGGAGAAAAATTTTGCAATCTACCCATCTGACAAAAGTCTAATATCCAGAATCTACAAGGAGCTTAACAGATTTACAAGAAAAAAACAACCCCACCGAAAAGTGGTTGAAGGACATGAACAGACACTTCTCAAAAGAAGTAGTCCTTCCCTTTCTATGTGGCCAACAAACAACAAACAAGAAAAAAGGTTAATCATCACTGGTCATTAGAGAAATGCAAATCAAAACCATAATGAGATACCATCTCACGCCAGTTAGAATGGCGATCATTCTAAAAAGTCAGGAAACAACAGATGCTGGTGAGGCTGTGCAGAAATAGGAACACTTTTACACTGTTGGTGAGAGTGTAAGTTAGTTCAACCATTGTGGAAGACAGTGTGGCAATTCCTCAGGGATCTAGAACCAGAAATACCATTTGACCCTGCAATCCCATTACTGGGTATACACCCAAAGGATTATAAATCATTCTGCTGTAAAGATACATACACACGTATATTTATTACAGCTCTGTTTACAATAGCAAAGACTTGCATGTTGGCAGGGGCCTGTAGTCAGGAGGCTGAGGCAGGAGAATGGCATGAACCCAGGGAGCGAAGCTTGCAGTGAGCAGAGATCATGCCACTGCACTCCAGCACCTGGGAGACAGAGCGAGACTCTGTCTCAAAAAAAAAAAAAAGACTTGGAACCAACCCAGATTCTCATCAATGATAGACTAAATAATGTGGGTTGGGTGCAGTGGCTCGCATCTGTAATCCTAGCACTTTGAGAGGCTGAGGCGGGTGGATCATGATGTTGGGAGATCGAGAACATCCTAGCCAACCTGGTGAAACCCTGTCTCTACTAAAAATACAAAAATTAATTGGGTGTGGTTGTGCGTGCCTGTAATCCCAGCTATTTGGGAGGCTGAGGCACGAGAATCACTTGAACCCAGGAGGCAAAGGTTGCAGTGAGCTGAGATCATGCCCTGCACTCCACCCTGGTGACAGAGTGAGGCTCCGTCTTGAAAAAAAAAAAAAAAAAAATGTGACACATATGCACCTTGGACACCTTGGAATACTATGCAGCCATAAAAAAGAATGAGTTCATGTCTATGTCATTTGCAGGGACAGGGATGGAGGTGGAAGCCATCATTCTCAGCAAACTAATACAGGAACAGAAAACCAAACACCGCATGTTCTCACTCATAAGCGAGAGTTGAACAATGAGAACATATGGACACAGAGAGGGGAACATCACACACGGGGACCTGTTGGAGGGTCGGTGGCAATGGGATGGAGACCATTAGGACAAATACCTAAGGCATGCAGGGCTTAAACCTAGATGTTTGAGGTTGATAGGTACAGCAAACAATCATGCCACATGTATACCTATATAACAAACCTGCATGTTCTGCAAATGTATCCCAGGACTTAAAGTAAAAAAGTCTTCATAATGGAAAAAAGATGCCTTGATGTTTCTAATATTGTCAGTGGAGTGTTAAGGTCTCCCACTTTTATTGTATGGGAGTCTAAGTCTTTTTTTCAGATCTCAAATAATTTGTTTTATGAATCTGGGTGCTTTTGTATTGGGTGTGTATGTATTTAGGGTAGTTAGTTCTTGTTTAATTAAATGCTTTACAATTATGTAATGCCCTTCTTTGTCTTTTTTAATCTTTGTTCGTTTAAAGTCTTTTTTTTTTTTTTGTCAGAAACTAAGATTGCAACCCCTGCTTTTATCTGTTTTCCATTTGCTTGGTAAATTTGTCTCCATCCCCTTATTTTGAGTCTTTATGTGTTTTTGCATGTGAGATGGGTCTCTCAAATACAGCACACCAATGGGTCCTGACTCTTTATCCAGCTTTCCATTCTGTGTCTTTTACTTGGGGGTATTTAGCCCATTTACATTTAAGGTTAATAGTGTTATGTGTGAATTTCATCCTGTCATCATGATGCTAGCTGGTTATTTTGCAGATTTGTTTATGTAGTTTCTTTATAATGTCATTGGTCTGTGTACTTCAGTGTATTTTTGTTGTGTCAGGTACAGTTTTTCCTTTCCATATTCAGTGTTTTCTTCAGGAAATTTTGCAAGGCAGGCCTGGTGGTGATGAATTCCCTCAGAATTTGCTTATCTGAAAAGGATTTCACTTATGAAGCTTAGTTTGGCAAGATACAAACTTCTGTGTTGGAAATTCTTTTATTTAAGAATGTTGATTATTGGTCCCCAATCTCTTCTTGGTTGTGGGGTTTCCATGAGAAGTCTGCTGTTAGTCTGATGGGCAACCCTTTGTAGGTGACCTGACCTTTTTCTATGGCTGCCCTTAACATTTTTTCCTTCATTTTGACATTGGAGAATCTGATGATTATGTGTCTTGGAGTTGATCTTCTCATGGAGCATCTTACTGTGGTTCCCTGGATTTTCTGAATTTGAATGTTGACCTGTCTTGTTAGGTTAGAGATGTTCTCCTGGATGATATCCTGAAGTATGTTTTCCGACTTGGTTTCATTCTCCTCATCTATTTTGGGTACCCCAATCAGTTGTAGGTTTGGTCTTTTAACATAATCCCATAGTTCTTGAAGGTTTTGTCAGTTCCTTTTCATTCCTTTTTCTCTAATCTTGTCTGCCTGCCTTATTTCACCAAGATAATCTTCAAGCTTTTATATTCTTTCTTTCGCTTGGTGTATTCAGCTACTGACACTTGTATTTGCATTGTGAACAAACCTGCACTTTCAGCTCCATCAGGTCATTGATGTTCCTCTCTAAATTGGTTATTCTGGTTAACAGCTCCTGTGATGTTTTATCATGGTTCTTAGTTTCTTTGCATCAGGTTAGAACATACTCCTTTAGCTCAGAAGAGTCCACTATTACTCACCTCCTGTAGCCTTCTTCTGTTAATTCATCCATTTCAGCCTCAGCCCAGATCTCTGCCCTTGCTGGAGAGGTGTTATAATCATTTGAAGAAGAAGAGGCACTCTGGCTTTTTGAGGTTTTGGTGTTTTTGCACTGATTCTTTCTCGTCTTCTTGGGTTTATTTCCCTTCAATCTTTGAGGCTGTTAACCTTCAGCTGGGATTTTTGTGGGGCTATTTCCGTTGATTTTGTTTTTGTTGCTTCCTGTTTTTCTTTTAGAAGTCAGACTCCTCTTCCATAGGGCCACTGCAGTTTTCTGGGGTGGTCCACTCCAGACTTTATTCACCTGGGTCCCTCCTGCACCTGGAGGTATCACCACTGGATGCTGCAGAACAGCAAAGATGGCTGTCTGCTCCTTCCTCTGGGAGCTCCATTATCCTAGAGGGGCACCAACTTGATGCCAGAAGGAAAACTCCTGTATAAGGTGCCTGGAGACCCTTATTGGGAAGTCTCATACAGTCAGGAGAAGTGGAATCAGAGACCCACTTAAATAAGTAGTCTGGCTGCCCCTTGGCAGAGCATGTATGCTGAATTGGGGGGAATTCTCCTCTTTTGGACTGCCCTGATTCTCCAGAGCTAGCAGGAAGAAAAGACTAAGACTGCTGATTCCCGGATACTCTGGCTGCCCCTTCCCCTTAGGGGCTTATCCCAAGGAGATCAGAGTTCTGTCCTTAAACACCTGGCTGGAGATGCTGAAATTCCTGTAGGGAGACCCTGCCCAGTGCGAGGGGATAGGTTGGGGTCCCACTTAAAGAGGGAGTCTGGACATGATCTGTCATAGTCACTGTGTTGCACTGTGTGGAATTCCTCCCAGACCAAACCACCCAGTTTAGCTGGCACTAGCATGGGAAAATGGCTGAATGGAGCCACAGTGATGGTGACTTTCCCTCCCAGCATAAACTCAGTTGTCTTAAACAGTCTACAGCCTGCTGCACTAGCCAGTGGAGATTCCAAGCCAGTGGGTCTTAGCTTGACACCTTCTGTTGGAGTAGGGCCAACTGAATGAGGCAGCTTTGGCTCCCTGTCTTCAGCCCCCATCCTACAGGAGTGGACAGATCTATGGTCTCACTGGAGTTCCTGGAGCTAAAGTCTACAAAAATCCCTGCATTCTCAGTGCCTGCCAGATTTGCCACTGACCTGAGTGGCTGCTGTGAGTCTGCACAGCTCAGTGCTTGGGACTCAAGGCCCTGGTAATGTGGGCTTATAGGGGGGATCTCCTGATCCACGGGTTGCGAAGATCTGTGGGAATCATGGTTTCTCCGGTGGGGTAGCACAATCACTCACTGCCTCTCTTGGCTGGGGGAGGGAGCTTTCTTTATCTTCTGCAGCTCCCAGGTGGGGTGTCACTCCAGCCTGCTTTTCCTCACTCTCCTTGGGTCGTGCCAAACACCTAGTCAGTCTCAATGAGAGAACTTGGGTACCTTAGTTGAAAATGCAGAAGTCACTCACCATTTTCATTCTTCTCAGTGGGAGCTGCAGACCAGAGCTGTTTCTACTCAGCCATCTTAACCTTTCCCCCAAGAGAAAAGTTTATAGTGGTAAACACCGACATCAAAAAGTTAGAAAATTTCAGATTAGTGACTTATCATCATACCTGAAGCAACTTCAAAAACAAGAGCAAACCAACGTCAAAGGTAGCAGAAGAAAATAAATATCCAAATCAGATCTGAACTTAATGAAACGGAGATAAGAAAAATCATACAGAAGTTCAGTGAAACCAAAAGTTGGTTCTTTGAAAGAAAAAAAAAGATTGATAGACCATTAACTATACTAATAAAGAAAAGAGGGGGGAGATCCAAATAAACACAATCAGCAATGACAAAAGACATAATCACTGACCCCAAAGAAATAGAAAAAACACTCAGAGACTATTACCAACACCTCCACGTCCACAAACTAGAAAACTTAGATGAAATGGATAAATTATTGGAAATATTTCACTTGTTGAGATTGAACCAGGAAGAAATTGAATACAAAAACAGATGAATAATGAGTTCTGATATTGAACCAGTAATTTAAAAACCTACTAATTAAAAAAAACAAAACAAACCCTGGACCAGATGGATTCACAGACAAATTGTACCAGATGTATAAAGAAGAGCTAGCACCAATCCTACTGAAACTATTCCAAAAAATTGAGGAGGAGGGCTTCCTCTCTAACTCATTCTGTGAAGCCAGCATCATTGTGATACCAAAACCTAGCACAGAAACAATGAGGGAAAAAAAGCTTCAGACCAATATTCCTGATTAACATAGAGGCAAAAATTCAAAATAAAATACTAGCAAACCAAATCAAGCAGTTCATCAAAAAGCCAATCCACCGTGATTAAGTAGGCTTCATTCCTGGAGTGCAAGGTTAGTTCAGTGTATACAAATCAATAAATGTAACTAATTCCATAAACAGACTTAAAAACAAAAACTACATGATAAATTCAATAGATGCAGAAAATGCTTTTGATAATATTTAACATTCCTGAATGTTAAAAACCCTCAGCAAACTAGCCATTTTAGTAAGAGCTATCTATGACAAACCCACAGCGAACATCATAGTTAATGGTCAAAAGGTGAAAACATTCTTCTTGAGAACCAGAACATGACAAGGAAGTCCACTCTCACCATACCTATTCAGCATAGTACTGGAAGTACTAGCTAGAGTATCAGGCAAGAGAAGAAAATAAAAGACACTCAAATAGGAAGAGAGGAAGTAAAACTATTTGTCTTCACAGATGGTATGATACTATACACCTAAAAAATAACCCATGGTCTCTACCCAAAGGCTCCTAGATCTAATAAACAACTTTAGCTAAGTTTCAGGATACAAAATCAATGTACAAAAATCAGTAGCATTTCCAACACAAATAACATCCAAGTTGAGAGCCAAATCAAGAATGCAATCCCATTCACAAAACCCACAAACAAAAATATTTATGGATACAGCTAACCAAGGAGGTGAAAGACCTCTACAATGAGAATTACAAAACACTACTGCAAGAAATTAGAGACAACACAAACAAAGGGAAAAACATTCCATGCTTATGGGTAGCAAGAAGCAGTATTGTTAAAATGACCATACTGCCCAAAGCAATTTACAGATTCAATACTATTTCTATCAAACTACCAATGACATTTTTCACAGAATTAGAAAAAAATACATAGAACTTATTTGGAACCAAAGAAGAGCCCAAATAGCCAAAGCAATGCTAAGCAAAAAGATCAAAACTGGAGGCATCACAGTACCCAACTTCAAACTATACTACAGGACTACAGTAACAGACACGTAGACCAATGGAGCACATTAGAGAATCTAGAAATACAGCTGTTGATCTTTGACAAATAAAACCATCTGATCTTCAACAATGCTTACAAAAAGAAGCAACAGGGAAAGGAAATCCAATTCAATAATTGGTGCTGGGATAGCTGGCTAGCCATTTGTAGAAGATTGAAACTGGACCCCTACCTTTCGCTATATGCAAAAATCAACTCAAGATGGATAAAAGAGTTAAATGTAAAACCTAAAACTGTAAACTATAAAGACCCTAGAAGAAAACCCAGGAAATACCATTCTGTACATAGGAACTGGCAACGATTTCATAATGAAGACGCCAAAAGCAATTGCAAACAAAACCGAAATTGACAAGTGGGGCCTAATTGAACTAAAGAGCTATGCACAGCCAAACAAACTATCAAAGGAGCAAAACAGACAGCCTACAGAATGTTAGAAAATATTTGAAAACTATGCATCTGACAAAAGTCTAATATCTAGAATCTTAAGGAACTTAAACAGATTAACAAACAAAAAATGAACAACTCCATAAAGAAATGGGCAAAGGACGTGAACAGCCACTTCTCAAAGGATGACATACATATGGCCAACAGCATATGAAAAAATATTCAACATCACTAATCATTAGGGAAATGGAAATCAAAACCACAATGAGATACCATCTCTCACCAGTCAGAATGGCTATTACTAAAAAGTCAAAAAATAATAGACACTGGTTAGGTGGCATAAGAAAGGGAAAATTTATACGCTGCTGGTGGGAATGTAAACTAGTTTAGCTGCTGTGGAATGCAGTCTGGAGATTTCTCAAAGGACTTAAAATAGAACTACCATTCAACCCAGCAATTATCTTACTGGGCATATACTCAAAGGAATATAAATAATTCTACCATAAAGACACGTTCACAAGTATCTTCACTGAAACACTATTCACAATAGCAAAGACATGGAATCGACCTAGATGCCCTTTAATGGTGGACTGGATAAAGAAAATGTGGTATATATACACCATGGAGTATGATGCGGGTATTAAAAAATGAAACTGTGACCTTTGCAGCAACATGGATGGAGCTGGAGGTCATAATCCAAAGTGAATTAACATAGGAACAGAAAACTCAATAGTGCATGTTCTTACTTATAAGTGGGAGCTAAACATTGAGTACACAGGGACACAAAGAAGGGAACAATAGAAACTGGGGCCTCTTTGAGTGTGGAGGGTGGAAGGAGGGTTAGGATTTAAAAACTACCTATTGGGTATTATGCTCACTAGCTTGGTGACAAAATAATATGTACATCAAACTCCTATGACATGCAATTTATCCGTGCAACAAACCTGTACATGTACCCTTTTAACCTAAAATAAAAGCTGGAAAGAAAAAAAAAATAGAAAGAAAATAATAATACTGCTTTCGGAAAGAGAAAAACGGGTGATCTCAGAGCCTGTGTTCTACTTGAATTCCCAGAGGAAAGCAGCTGATACGGTAAGAATAGGATTTATGTTGTCAAGGTGAGCCCAGGGTACAGAAATCTTATGGTGACAGAGTACACTGAAGTGGAATGTGTATTTGAAAGTTCAAACAGGCTGCTTTTAACTTGGAGGTAGGGCCACTCGTTCACAGAGCATCTAATGTTTTCTAGGACCCCAAGCAATATTCAACATTTATCTTGGGTTAAATCTAGGATTTTTGTGATTCAATAAACGGATTGTCTCTTAGAGAATCAAGTCAGCAAACAGTACTATGGAAACTGGAATGCATCAAGGGAAAAGTGTGCCTTTGGGTGCTGGCAAAGCATAAAGAACCTAGATGAAATATTTAAGTACACAAAAGTAGAGCAATGAACTACAGCAAATTAGCAGATAAAAGTGTTGTAAGTGGAAAGGATTTACCAGAATTCCCTTTTAAACATGGGCTGCAGAGCCATCTTAACATGTCTTAAATAGTTGTAGGATGTAAATACCTATTATAAGAAAAGAAAAGCTGGCATGGTTAGATCAGTTTCAAGGGAAGTTAATGAAGTAGACAAGAAACAACTGGTATCAGGAGCTCTACATCAGTGAAGCTGAAAGAATGAGGTTGCACGGAAAAGAAAGGAAAGTGCCATCTATTTGATCCATGAAGTAAACATTTTTCTTGTCAAATACTCTTGGATTTAAGAAATGTAAACACTTGCTCATTGTAACAAATGAAACGAAGAGGAAGAAAACAAGTGAAGAAAAATCTCTCCAGCTGACTGCCAGCATCCTCCACTCCAGTACACCTGAGAATAACAGATTCGTGTCTTTTGCAAATCATTATACAGATAAATGGGGCTGTGTGGCAATGTTTTTTTACAGAACTAGTATACTACCATTTTTTTTTTTTTTGCAATTTTATAGTCTCATTTTGTAATGTATCATGGACAACCCTTCAGATGAATAGACAAAAAAAATTCTATTAATAATGGACGCTCAGATTGTTCCCAGTGCCTGTCATTATAAGCAATGGTGCAAAGAAACAACAATCTTTTATGTGTATTTTTATATATAATGCTGTCATTTCAGTAGAGTCGAATAAAAGACTTATGGAACTTTAATTATACTAGATAATGCCACATTATTTGAAGATAAGTTTTAGTTACACATTCTCCCTTGACCAATGTGGTTAAAAAAAGTTTCCTCATGTAACTAGAACTGAATATTATAGGTATTTTATAAAAATTTCCAAATACAATTAATAAAATATGTTCCTGTTGTTTTAACTTGCTTTTCCTTGAGTTTTGTGACTTTGGAGTGTGGGTGACAGCTTTTAAATAAATGTTTCTATCCATTTTGTTGTTTCTCTTGTGAATTGCTGATTCATTTTTTTGGCCACTTTTTATGAACTTTTCTTCCTTTTAGTTGTTTTCATCATTTGTAGAATGCCTTTATCTATTCTGAAACTTAGGTCATCTCTCAACTTATTTAGACTTCGTTTTATAGTTCATTTCATATAGGCAGTTTACCTGTGTTACCAATTTTGTCACTAGATATTTGTAATTTTTTTTGCAGTTAGTACATTTTCTTTTTAATTTAGCAGTAGAGTACACCTAAAGAAGTGTTAGACAATGTAAATATAAACCTCAATGAATTAGCACCAAGTATACACCCAAGTAGCTACTTTTAGGTTAGAAAATTTACCATTGCCAGCACTGTAAAAAGGCGCCCGCTACCAAAAACCCATGCCAACTCCAACTGCTGCCTCTCCATCCTTCCCCAAAGTAGCCACTTTCCTAACTTCAAACTCTCTCTATATATTTGCTTTTTATGTATTGTTTTCTTTTGTTAAACAACATATAGAATGAATATTATAATGTTTATTATTTTGTGTTTAGCTGCCTGGGAAAACATTATGTGTTTTAAATTCATGTATTGCATGAATCTAGTTAGTTGCTTTGGGTTGGACTTCCAGTACTATTATGGATAGAAGTGGGGAAAGCAGACATTCTTCCTTGTCTCTGATTTTAAAGGAAAACTTTTCAAACTTTCATCATGTTTGCTGTGGGTTTTTACATGGGATTTTTAACATATTGAGGTAGTTTTGTTATATTTCTATTTTGTTTCATGATTTTATCAGGGGAGGGTGTTACATTTTGTTATTTATTTATTTATTTATTTTTGCATCAAATGAGATGATAGTTTTTCAGGTTCAAATCAGCCTAGCTGTGCTAATTCTGACACAGGGCCAGAGGTTTTATAATGACTCCATGGCCAATTAAATGCTTTTGAATTCACAGTTCATTATGAGGCTGTCAGAAGTCAACAAACATGCAAATTATGTTCAACACACATAGGCGGTAATAAGAGAGGGGGAGAACCAATCACAGGGAGTAGCTTGAGGATGCAGGGATGCAAGTGCTCAGCAGAACTTCCAGCAGCTGCTGCCCATAGAAAAGAGGCTTCACAATTCTACCCCCACCAAGAGCTTCTGCAGGCATCTAGGCCATGGTCAATTTATGTGAAGTTTTTATGGCCCTCTGCAGGAATTTCCATAGCCATGATCTCAGTTGCCTTGCTTTCTTGTCAAGCCTTGGGGGTGTCTGTCCAAAGCAGATGTTATCTTAGAACCTTAGTCTAAGTGCATATCACTTAGAGGGGTCAGTAATTTCACTTTAGGCTGAGTCACTTATCATAAGTCACTCAATTTTGAGAAATTTAGGATCACAAAATATTATATATCAGATGATCATGTGGTTTATTTTCCTTCATTCCGCTGATGTATATTACATTGACTGATTTTTATATGTTGAACCATCCTTGCACTAAAAAAAAAAAAACCCTTGGCTATGGTTTATAATCATTTTAATATACTGCTGAGTTTTATTTGCTAGCATTTTGTTGAGAATTTTTGCATCAGTGTTCATAAGGGATATTGTTCTACAGTTTTACTTTCTTGTATTGTCTTTGACTTGGCATCAAGGGCCATACTGGCCTCATGAATGAGTTAGGAAGTGTCCTCTCTTCAGTTTTTGATAAATTTTGAACAGAATTGATGTTAGTTGTTTTCTTTGAATGTTTGGTGGAATTCATACCAGTGAGGCCATCAGGTCCAGGACTTTTCTTTGTCAGGATTTTTTAAAAATTACTGATTCAATCTTCTTACTAGTTATAGGTCTATTCAGATTTTTGATTTCTTCATGATTTGGTCTTGGTAGGTAGTGTGTTTCTAGGAAGTTGTTTATTTTATCTAGGTCATCCAACTTGTTGGCATATAACTGTTCATAGTAGTCTCTTATAATCTCTTATATTTCTGAGTTTAGCATTTTTTTCCTTAGTTAATCTAGCTAAAGCTTAGCCAGTTTTTGTTGACTCTTTTGAAGAGCTGACTTTTGGCTTTATTCATTTGATCCCATGTTTTTCTATTCTCCATTTTATTTATTTCTGCTGTAATCTTTATCATTTCCCTCCTTCTGCTAGCTTTGGGTTTAGTTTCTCCTTTTTTTTAGTACCTTAAGTTGTCAACTTAGTTTGTTCATTTGAGATCTTTCTTGATTATTGGTTTTCTGTTTTGTCACCCAGGCTGGAATGTAGTGGAGTGATCTCAGCGCACTGCAACCTCCACCTCCCAGGCTCAAGCAATCCTTTCTATGTCAGCCTCCTAAATAGCTGGGACTACAGGCATGGTCACACCACCACGCCTGGCTAATTTTTTTGTATTTTGGGGAGAGACCGGGTTTTGCCATGTTGTCCAGGTTGGTCTCAAACTCCTGAGCTCAAGTGATCCACCTGCCTCTTTATTTTTTAATGTAAATGTTTATTTACATTAAAATGTGCATTTTAGGACTGCTTTTGCTATATCTCATAAATTTTGGTATTTTTTTCATTTTATGAAATTAGACACATCTCTTTTAAAATTAATTTTAAACAATTGACACTTTGCAATTATATTTACTTATGGGGTACAATTTTATGTTTCAATACATATATATGTTGTATAGTGATCCATTCAGGTTAATGTACCCATCACCTCATGCATGTATTACTTCTTTGTGGTAGGAACATTCAAAAACCTCTCTTCTGGCTATTTTGTAATAAACAATATTTTACTGCTACCTATATTTCCTAATTTCTTTTATGATTTCTTCTTTGATACACTGGTTATTGAATTTTAAGAGCGCATTGTTCAATTTCTGTGAATTTGTTAATCTTCCAGTTTCTTTGTGTTATTTATTTCTAACTATCTTGTTGTGTTTGGAGAAGATACTTTGTATGATATCTATCTTTCTAAGTCTATTGAGATGTAATTTGTGACCTAATATATGCTCTATCCTGGAAAATTACCCTGTGCAATTGAGAATAATGTGTATTCTGTTGTTCTTAATTAGGATATTCTATATATATCTGTGAGATCTAGTTGGTTTATTGTGTTGTACAAGTCCTCTATTTTCTTACTTGTTTTTTGTTTGGTCGTTTTATCCATTATTGAGAGTGAGGCACTGAAGTTTCCAAATATTACTGTAGAACTATTTCCATCTTTCAATTCTGTCAATTTTTGCTTTATATATTTTACAGTCTCTTATTAGTGTGTTAATGTTTATAATTGTCTTCTTACTGTCTTAAATCTTTTATTAATTTATAATCTCCTTTTTATCTCTTGTAATCTTTTTTTATTTAAAGTCTGTTTTGTCTGATGTTAGTCTAGCCACACTTGCTCTCTTCTGGTTACTATTTGCACAGAATTTTTTTCCCCATACTCTCATTTTCAACCTATTTATGTCTTTGGAAATTAAACAAAATTAATTGCAGTTTACCAAGCAAGCCTTCCCTTGGACATTGCAAGCCTTCAATAGACTCTAGAGTTCCAAAATAATTATATCAGACAGATTCTGCCAATGTAATTGTTGTCTAGGCGAGGAGGCTGAATTATTGTGCTTCCTACTTCGCCATTTTCCCAGACTCTTCAAGTCTAATTGTGGTTTTAATGGGAGTTTTTTGGTTCACTTATGAGGTTGAGCACCTTTTCATATCTATTTAGTTTGTATGTTAGGTGAGTTTCTTTCTTTCTTTTTTCCTTTTTGCCATTTAGATACCTTCCTTTTTGAAGGGCCCGCTCAAGTTCGTTTGCTCTTTTGTCCATCCAATTGTGTTTTCTTACTGATTTCTAGAATTCTTTGCATATGCTAAAACCAACTCCTTTATTGATTACATATATTTGAAGTCCATTCTCTCACCGCATGGCTTGCCTTTCTATTTTCTGTCTCTTGATGAAAATTAATTCTTAATTTTATGTAGACAATTTTATCAATTCTTTAAAAAAATAATTACTACATGTTTTGTGTTGTCTTTGAAGAATCTTTTCTTATTCTAAACTGATTAATTTTCTCCTGCAGTACCTTTGAGAAACTTTGTTAATTTATTTTCACTTTTAAATCTTCAAACCATCTGGGATTGGTAGTATGGTATTTGTTAGGGATCAAGTGGATACACATTTGACAATTACCCCTTAAAGAAAAGATAGTTGTTTTTCTACTTTTCAGGTCATCTCTGTATAAACCAAGTATCTATATGTGAATAATTGGTTTCCTGGACTCTATTCCATTGGGTTTGTCAGCGTGTCTGTCTTTCCTTTCAAGAGTATCACACTGTCTTTATTTTGAAGCTTTAACGCAAACTTTTGATATCCAACAGTAAATTTTCACACCTTGTTCCACTTCAGGAGTGTCATGACAATTCTTGCCCTTTTCCACTTCCACATATATGTTAGAACTGGCTTTTCAAATCACACATACACACACATTCGCATACACACACAAACTCATTGGCATTTTTATTTGAATAACATTGCTTTTATAGATCAGTTTGAGAAAAATTGAAATCTGAAAAATACTGAGTTTCCCAATGTATAATTTATCCCTCTATTTATTTTGGTCTTCTTTAGTTTGTTTCAGTAATGCTATATTTTTTCTGTGAAGAAGTCATGATCATCTTGGTTGCATTTTCCTAGATATATTTGATAATTTTTATGTTATTATGACTGATTTTTTTTGAAACGGTTTCACCCTATTGTCCAGACTGGAGTTCAGTAGCACAATCTAGGCTCACTGAAACCTTTGTCTCCCAGGTTCAAGCAATTCTCCCACCTCACTCTCCCTAGTATCTGGAATTACAGGTGCACCCCACCATGCCTGGCTAGTTTTTTGTATTTTTTTTGTAGACATGGAGTTTCACCATGTTGGCCAGACTGGTCTCAAATTCCTGACCTGAAATGATCTACCCTCCTTGGCCTCACAAACTGCAGGGATTGCAGGCCTGAGCCACCACGCCCAGGCTGATATTTATTTTAGAAAAACAAAAATCTTATATATTGATCTTGTAACCAATAAACTCCATAAATTATTTGTATATTCTTTTGTATCTACAGATTTTTTTAGATTTTCTATATACCAGACAACATAATACATAAATAAAATCAGTTTTGATTATTTATTTCCATGAGTTATATATTTAGACGTATTTCTTGTTGAAGTAAATCTGTATATGGTAAAGTCATAAATCATAAGTATACATCTTGATTAATTATCACAAAGAGAACAATGTGAAAATTCTAGATGAGAAAAAAAACATGATCTGCACATATGCTGGGCTCTTCTTATTTAATTAACTGACTTATAACCGTGTAGGAAGAATTTTTATAATATTAAATGTAATATAAATGGGATCATAAATGTATTAGTCTGGGTTCTCTATGAACTGGAACCAATAGGAAACAGATATATCTATCTATATCTACAAATTTATAGCATTCTCTGTGTGTGTGTATGTGTGTGTATATATATGTCTATATATGTGTGTGTATAT
The DNA here is from genome assembly GCF_001698545.2 of Rhinopithecus bieti. Taxonomy (NCBI): domain Eukaryota; kingdom Metazoa; phylum Chordata; class Mammalia; order Primates; family Cercopithecidae; genus Rhinopithecus; species Rhinopithecus bieti. The sequence continues at coordinate 2,623,380 of NW_016804447.1, read as the reverse complement.
ATACATATACACACACACATATAGACACATATAAATATCTAGTTGTATTGATATATAGATATATATGTATATTTATGTATCTATCTATATATGTATATATGCTACATTTGTTAAATGAATACTTAATAAATGTGTATGTTTATTTCTGTATTCTTCATTGTGTTTCATCTGTTGATTTGTCTATTTTTGCTCCAATATTGCAACTCTTAATTAGAGTAGCTTTGTAATAAGACTTCATACCTAGTTCGTGTTCTCTAACTTTGTTCTTCTCTACAAGCTTGTTTTGGGTATCTTGGCCCTTTATATTCCATATCAAACTCATGAAAATTGCTTATCTACCTTAGAAAAGAAAATTGGTTAAGAATGTTCTTGGGATCGAATAGGATCTATTAATCAATTTCAGGGATTGACATTATAACAACATTAAGTCTCCTGTATCCTTCTATGTTATTACGCCTTCTTTCAATTTTGTCAGTACTGTTTTTTGGTTTCTCTCACAGATACTGCACTTTTCTAAAGATTTATGTCTTTTTTATACTATTGTAAATCTTTTTTTTTTTTTCCATTTGTTTGTTGCTAGACGAAAAAATACAATGGATTTTTTTACATATTGATGTATCTAGTGACCTTGCCAACTTTTTTTTTTTTAGTAATTCTGACAGTTTTCCTGTAGATTATTTTGTATCTTCTACAACACAATCAAGTTCTCCATGAATAATGAACATTTTATTTCTTTATTTCTGGTGACTATGCCTTTTATTTTACTTACTTGCCTTTTGCATTTGCCAAGATCTTCAAAACAATGTTAAATAATTATTGTCCTTTTGTTCCAATTTCAAAGGAAAAGCTTTAAGCATTTCTCCATCAACTACATAATCACTATCAGAGTAAGAAATTTCCTTCTATTTATAGTTTGCTGAGTTTTAAATCATAAATCTATGTTGAAATTTTTTGAGAGGGAGTCTCACTCTGTCGCCCGGGCTGGAGTGCTGTGGCCGGATCTCAGCTCACTGCAAGCTCCGCCTCCCGGGTTTACGCCATTCTCCTGCCTCAGCTTCCCGAGTAGCTGGGACTACAGGCGCCCACCACCTTGCTCAGCTAGATTTTTGTATTTTTTAGTAGAGACGGGGTTTCACCGTGTTAGCCAGGATGGTCTCGATCTCCTGACCTCGTGATCCGCCCGTCTCGGCCTCCCAAAGTGCTGGGATTACAGGCTTGAGCCACTGCGCCCGGCCAAGAAGGAAGGCTGAAATTTTTCATATGCTGTTATTCTATCTGTTGACCTGATGATAATTTATTTTCAATGAAATGAATTATTACAAATTTCTAAATGTTAACTAATCTTGCAAAAGTTTTGAGCATGTTTTTAAAGTATTGCTGAATGTGGTTTGCTATTTTTGTGGGAGTCGAATTTTGCTTTGATAGTTATGCGTAAGATTGGTTTGTAGTATCATTTTACTTTAATGACTCTAATGACTCTGTTAGGTTTTGCTATTAAATTCATGCTGGCCTTATAAAAGAAGCTATGAATCGTTCTTTTCTGTTATTTGATACAGTCGTTCCTTCTCTTTTCCCTTTTTCGTTTGTGGGTCATAGTAGTGTAAGTAACAGGGATTACCTAGTTGATAAAGGCAATTGCTACAGATTCATTTATGTCCCCCCAAATTTTTATGTTTATTTCATAACCCCCAGTGTGAGTGTATTTGAAGAAAGGCCCTTTGGTGAGATAATCAAGATTAAATGAGGTTATAAGGGTGGGATCCTAATCCAATAGGACTGGTGTCCTAAGAAGAGGAAGATACATCAGAGATGTTTCACTACACGTGCATAGAGCAGAGGCCATTGAACACACAGTAAGGTGGTGGTCATGTGCAAGCCAGGAAGGGAGGCCTCTCTAAAAACCAAACTTGATAGGATCTTGGTCTTATCTTTAACAGATAAATTTCTGCTATTTAAGCTACCCAATTTGTGGTCCTGTGCTATGGAAGCCTGAGCATAGTAATGTGTCCGGAATTGGTGGGTTCGTGGTCTCACTGACTTCAGGAATGAAGCCGCAGACCCTTGCAGTGAGTGTTACAGTTCTTAAAGATGGTGTGTCCGGAGTTTGTTCCTTCAGATGCATCTGGAGTTTCTTCCTTCTGGTGGGTTAGTGGTCTGGCTAACTTCAGGAGTGAAGCTGCAGACCTTTGCCGTGAGTGTTACAGCTCTTAAAAACTGCACATCCGGAGTTATCCTTTCCTCCTATCCAGAGTTGTTTGTCCCTCCCGGTGGGTTCGTGGTCTTGCTGGCTTCAGGAGTGAAGCTGCAGACCTTCACGGTGAGTGTTACAACTCATAAAAGCAGCATGGACCCACAGTGTGAGCAACAGCAAGATTTATTGCCAAGAGCAAAATAACAAAAGTTCCATAGGGTGGAAAAAGACCTGAGGGGGTTGCTGCTGCTGGCTGGGGAGAAGCCTGCTTTTATTGCCTTATCTGGCCCCACCCACATCCTGCTGATTGGTCCATTTTACAGAGAGCTGGTTGGTCCATTTTACAGAGTACCAACTGGTCCATTTTACAGAGAACTGATTGGTCTCTGTTTTGACAGAGTGCTGATTGGTGTGTTTACAGTCCCTGAGCTAGACACAGAGTACTGATTGGTGCATTTACAATCCTTTAGACACAAAAGTTCTCCAAGTCCCCACTAGATTAGCTAGACACAGAGCACTGCTTGGTGCATTTACAAACCTTTAGCTAGACACAGGATGCTGATTGGTGCCTTTACAATCCTTTAGTTAGACACAAAAGTTCTCCAAGTCCCCACTAGATTAACAAGACACAGAGCACTGATTGGTCTGTTTACAAACTTTGAGCTAGATATAGGGTGCTGATTGGTGCCTTTACAAACCTTGAGCTAGACACAGAATGCTGATTGGTGCATTTGTAAACTTTTAGCTAGACATAAAAGTTCTCCAAGTCCCTACCCAATTCAGGAGCCTAGCTGGCTTCCTAGTGGATCCCACACTAGGGCCATGGGCAGAGCTACCTGCCAGTCCCATGCTGGGTGCTGGCACTCCTCAGCCCTTGGGCGGTAGATGGGACCCAAGGGGGAAGTGTCCCTTGGGGAGGCTTGGGCACTGCGGGAGCCCACAGGCGGGGGGACGGGGGGGGGGGGGGGGGGGGGGGGGGTGTGTGTGTGTGTGTGTGTGTGTGTGGTGTCTGGCATGACGGGCTGCAGGTCCTGAGCCCTGCCGTGTGGGGAGTCCGCTGAGGCCTGGAGAGAATTCGAGTGTGGCACAGGCGGGCCGGCAATACTGGGGAACTCTGGCACACCCTCTGCAGCTGCTGGCCTGGGTGCTAAGCCCCTCACTGCCACGGCCAGCAGTGCCGGCCGACAGCTCCCAGTGTGGGGCCCACTGAGCCCACACCCACCCTGAACTCGTGATAGCCCATGAGTTTCCCCTGCAGTCCTGGTTCCTGGGGTACCTCTCCCTTCACACCTCCCGTCAAGCAGAGGGAGGCGGCTCTGGCCTCGGGCAGCCCAGAGAGGGCCTCCCACGGTGCAGTGGCAGGTTGAAGGACTCCTCAAGCGTGACCAGAGTGGACACCGAGGCCGAGGAGGTGCCAAGAGTGAGCGACGGCTGATAGCACGTTGTCACCTCTCACTAATATAGTTATTAAGAAATAAGATGTAGGCCCACTGTGGTGGCTCAGGCCTGTGATCTCAGCACTTTGGGAGGCCAAGGTGGGTCGATCATGAAGTCAGGAGATGCAGACCATCCTGGCTAACACGGTGAAACCCCATCTCTACTAAAAATGTTAAAAAATTAGCTAGGCATGGTGGTGGGAGCCTGCAGTCCCAGCTACTAGGGAGACTGAGGCAGGAGAATGGCGTGAACCCAGGAGGCGGGGCTTGCAGTGAGCCAGAGATTGGGTCCCTGCACTCCAGCCTGGGTGACAGCGAGACTGCATCTCAAAAAAAAAAAAAAAAAAGAAAAGAAATAAGATATAAAACCAATTGGACCAACAGGTGACTTTTCAAAAAAAGTTGTTTTTTTAATTTCTTCTTTGTCCTCTTCTATGGTCATTGATTTATTCAAGTTTTTTTCTACTTGAATTAAAATAGTATATTACATTTTAGGAAATCAGCTACTTTCTCCAAATCTTACAATTTATTTTAATGTAGTATAAACTTAAAATCTCATTTTAAGTTTGTAAATTAATTTCTCTGTTGATCATTAAATGGATGGAACTAGTGAAATATTAAGTTAGATAGCTTGATCATTTTGCTATCCTATGTCTTGCTTTAAATAGTCTATTTAACACTTTTGTTTTATTTTCACTTATTTTGTTTTCTCTCTTAGTACTCAAATGCAGTCAGTCACATCTCTTTTCTTTTCTCATCTCAAAATGATCAATAGTAGAAAATATATGATATCAAACCTTGTATCTAGCTCAAAGATTTTTTTAACACCCAATTTCTGCCACTTTACTAGGTCGCTTCAGTGTTCTCATGGAAAATGTGTTTAATTCCCTGGGTTCCGGGGGTTTCTAAGCATTTTTCACAGACCCTTTTATTCCCCACTATATCTAAGCCACTGACACCCACAATCACACATATCTACCTACCCCCAGCCTGATCCTCCTCTTCTCTTCTTTGGACAGGCATGTTGAGTTTGAAGTGTTTGTGCAAAATTATAATAGAGATCTACCATATGCAGTGAGATTTGAGACTGAAATTCAGAAAAGTTGTATGGAATGGAGCTATAAGTAAAACAAGCATGATTCTGGATAAGATAGCATGGGAATATTGTATAGAGTGAGAATCAAAGAGGGCCTAGGATGCAACCATGACTAGTTTCAACACTTAAAGGCTAAGCAGAGAAGTGCAAGCCAAATTGGCACAAAAGACAAGGAAAATGTGGCCACAGAGGTGGCAAGAGAATCTAGTGTCATGAAAGTCAACAGAATAGAGTGTTCTGGAAACAGGCAATTTAATGATGCTGCATAGTCAAGAGTAGAAAATGTCCAGTAGTTTGAGTGTTATTGAGGTTTTTGAAACCATATTAAAAACCATTTTAGTGACATAGATGAATGGAAACCATATTGAAGAGGATGAATAAGAGGAGAGGAAATTTGAAAAGTACTTTAATGTCCTCCCATTGCTCTTAGCATAAAAACCAAAATTCCTTATCTAATTTACAACACCCCCTCTGACCTGTTCCTGCTTTATTCTCTGACTCATCTCATGACATTTCCCTACTTTGAACTCCAAGTAACACTGTGTTTATTTCAATTCTCCGAATATGCCAATCTTGTCCACCAGACTGTAAGTTTTATGAGGGATGGAGTCAGGTCTGTCTTGTTGAATAAACTTCCTCAGTGTTTAGCAGAGTGGCTTACATGAGGTACATGTCCAATAACGATTTCTTGAATCTATTAATAACATTTATTGTGCGTAAATGAAATATAGGAGTGAGGGGAAGAAGAGATAAGGGGAAAAAAAGGAAGAGCCAAAAAGCAGAGGAGAGAACAAGAAGAGAAACAAAAGGAAGGGTAGAAAAAGAAAACATAAAACAAATACAGAGGGCAACAATTACCATATTTCCTAGGTAAAATCCAAAGTCTTTAATTTATTTGTAGCTTACACATGCTTGAACATGCTTTACCATGATTACACATGATTTACCCCTTGACTAAGTTTGAAGATCTCTTCTGGCTATTGGTCCACATCCACTCCAACACTTTCTTGCACTATAGCCTACACCTGAGCCCTGGAAAAGTGTATGCATTAATTGCATAGGAAATAATCTGTATTATTTGTTATATTACCTCTGACTACTAGGCCTTTAAATAGCTATTCCTTTTGCCTGGATCATTCCTCCCTTCCCAAAGTTCAAACCAGTGATTGAACTGTTTTCTAATAAAACATGCGTCTCAGCTTAGATCTTACATTCTTCTGAAAGTCTTTTTTCATAGTACTCCAATGAAGATTAGCATTATAGCAATATATAAATAACATTGTTCTTGGTACATAGTGTAAACTCAATAAAAATAAATATTATTTCTGTAGTGGTTATCTTCATATAATACTTAGAGTGATGGAGGGAAATATGTTTTGCATTTGCAAAAAATTTATTATTGAGCTATGAAGGGGATTCTAGAGTATTAACTAAGTTCTTATTAGTTTTAAGCCACATCTGGCACAATCAAGATATACAAGCAGTAATTAAGAAATTTGACATGAAAGTTTTTTTTTTTGGCTAACTTTGCTATTTTCTTTTTAAAAATTTTGGCCAACGGTTGTCACACCAGGGCTTTGTTATTTATTGAGAGTTTGCAATGATTAACAGGCCCTGTAGTGATGCACGTATCCTGAGTGCTCAGAAAGATACAAAATATACTTGTGTGCTCCTTTTGAGAATACATAGATGTAGTGGGGGAGTGGTTTACCTGGACAGTGATGGTTTGATTATAGTGAGTATCTTAATCTAGGAATCCATACTTTTCTTTATTTGAGAAGACAACTTCAAAGCAAAATCCTATTTTACGGAATTCAGCGAGATATATAGCCTTAGGGACAATGGGGTATATGCTTGGTTTTCTTCTGAAATAATCAGTCTTACTTTCTTTAAGAAGACAATACATAATATGGAAAAGGACAATCAGTCTTATTTTCTTTAAGAAGACAATACTTGTTTGTGGAAACAAACAAAAAAACTGACAGAATTTTAGCTATTTTAGAAACAGGATAAATTGGCAAAAATGCTGAAATAATTTTATATATCTGACACAATGGAAGTACCACTTTACTTAAAATCTGAGATCAGGATTTCCATGGCGAAGGAAAAAAACCATGTTCAATTGAATCTGAGTAAACAATATCTTAGAGAGTCACTCACGCTTCTAGGTTGGAATTATTTCTATAATTATCACACCTTTAGACCAATTTTTAAATATTAAATTCAACCATGAAAATATATTATACCACACTTTTCAAAAAAGGGGAAATAACTTATTCATCAGATATTTACTGTATGTCTACTATGTGGCATATATATATTGTATATTTCAATTGCTAAGGATACAGCAGTGAACAAAATAGACAAACATCTCTGCCTTTCTGCAGTTCCAGTCTAATTTGGGTGGAGAAATGAATAATATGCAAATAAATCATATGTCAGAGAGTCTTGAGTGGTATGAAAACAATGTAACTAAGTAGGGCAGGAGAAGCCGGTAGGAAGAGTTGCTGTTTGAAAAAGAAAGTGAGGAAGGCTTGAATGAGTTAGATGAGAATTGAAGTGGTAAGACTGTGGCCATCAGATAAAGGAGGAAGAGCATTTCTAAGGGCAGAACAGAGCAAGTACAAAGACACAGAGATGAAGTTGTGCTTAATGTGTTTGGGAAATTGTAAGGAAGCTAGCCTGAGTATGATGATAATAAGGGTCTGAGATAGTGTGAAGGGCAACATGAATGGAAGAGTGCATGTCAGGGAAGAAAGAGGTCAGAAAATTTGAACGGGTATGGATGTGGACATTGAAATCATAGGGTATATGTCATATTTTACATGCATATAATGTGTAATGATTAAGTCAGGGTATTTAGCATATCCATCACCTTAAGAGTTGATCATTTCTTTGTGTTGGGAACATTTTAAATCCTTTCTTCCAAGTGTGTTGAAATATACAATATGTTGCCGGGCGCGGTGACTCACACCTGTAATCCCAGCATTTTGGGAGGCCAAGGCGGGCGGATCACGAGGTCAGGAGATCGAGACCATCCTAGCTAACGGGGTGAAACCTTGTCTCTACTAAAAATACAAAAAAATTAGTTGGGCGTGGTGGCAGGCGCCTGTAGTCCCAGCTACTCAGGAGGCTGAGGCAGGAGAATGACGTGAACCCAGGAGGCAGAGCTTGCAGTGAGTAGAGATCGCGCATTCCAGCCTAGGCGACAGAGCAAGACTCTCAATATAAATATAAATATATATATATTATATAATATATATTAATATGTAATATATATTAATATATAATATATATGCTAATTCTTGTCACCCTACTGTGCTATTGAACATCAAAAATCCTTACATCTGACTGTATGTTTATATTTTGATAAAATGACATTCAAAGGAAGGTGTTTTCATGTAGGAGAAAGGGAATATAGCCTGAAATGAGCAGCTTCTAGAAGACCAGAGAGGACAACTGGCTGGCGTGATGGGGAGAGAAAAAAGCCGGGTCTAGGATTTTGAGGGATGTGGGGAGAAACAGTTATCACTTGAGACGGCCGCAGAGTAGGCAGTGTTCTCAGAGGTGAGACTCAATTCAACTAAAGCAATAAAATAAAGGCAGAGAGCCAAAGTTAAAGGTAGGGAATTTTGCTGATGACTGACAGTTAATCAGTTACAAAATACTCAATGATTTGTCAACTTCGAAAAGTGTTTTGTGATTTGGCATTTAAGATTTAATTTTAAAACCATACCTGCTAATCACTTACCTTATTTGTTCAGATTTAGAGGTAGAGACACAATCAATGCCAAGTTTTTGTAACTAGTCTAAATGTGAAATACACAGAGCTCTGGCTTTGTTCCCATTATGGGAATAATTATAAATATCATTTTAACTTCATTTTTCAGAATAGGGGCCATAGCAGGCATAAAAGCAACAATTTATCAAACTGCCTGAGGGAATGATGTAAAAAATGCTCATCAAAAATATCCATCTGGACAGGACAAAAAATGACGCAGAGAGGACTTTGGAGAGTTTCTCCCCAATTTTCCTAAATTCCAGGAAGTTTTCTTAGTAGAAATGATGATGATTGAAAGCCAATTCATTTCTGGGATACTTGAGACTTCTGGTCTGCATATGTGACTGTAGGAAGAAATAAATAATTTATGTTTTGGAAAAACCCTAATTACCTAAAGATGACTCTCATGGAGTAAGAGGGAAATGGGCATTTGTCTTGTTTTCCCAAACTCTTTCAGTAGTCAGTGAATAATAATTAAGGTAACAACATGATTTCAGAAGGGCTTTTTATTTGAGCTCTCTTACCTGTGCAGACATATATTATTTTGCGTGTGACAGGCATTTTCCATATTTATCTTATAAAATGTGTGCGAATACATTTTTATACAACTTCTTTTATTAAAGGCAGAGAATGTTTCATGCTTACCTTTGTATTATCCACATTTTGGAAACAGAATGAATATGCAAATGTTGAATTAGCTTGAAAAAATGAATAGTTCTTATTTTCCAAATTTTCCATTTTTAAATACATGTGATTACCAGTACCAAAAAAAGTTTCAGAAGGTATAAAGAAAAAATAATAACTATTTTTGTGGTTTGTCTTTGTCTTTCTTTGTCACATATATTACTTCTTACTCTTGCTTGATAGCAGTCATGCAAAAAAAAAAAAAATCCAACTTCGAAAATCTGGCAGTTAATGTTTTTACAGATATGATAAATACACCAATGACTCTTCCACAAAGAAAATGTCAATCTTCAAATGTAATACGCATAAAACCTAGCTTTCTTAGCGTTTAGTGCCAATATCACTTTCAAACAAGCAACAGCCTATTACCCAAGGAATTCAAAGTAATTTGCATCTTTAATGAAGCCTCTCTTGAAATTACCAGACAGGTTAAGATGAAGAATATATTATTAACACATAGAAATACGTAACTTTTCCTTCTATGTTTTACCTTTACCTATCTCACACAAATAAGTGGCTATCCCAAATCTCTCTCCTCTTCCTTTCTAAACTGCTCCAAACTCTCTTTTGACCTTTGGTTATGTTGATCTTACACATATTTTCCCCATTGCCATTTTTCTATCCCCTGACCTGCTGCAACATCCATTTACATAAAATTGTCCAGAAATCTCTTGGCAAGACCAAACCTTCTTTAGCTGAAATGGGAAAACAATGGGTTGTGAAAACTCAAGCTGTAATATTTTAGCCCTGGCCAAATAAGTTGTAGTAGGGGTTGAGCAGATGTGAGTGAGAAAGAAAATCTTTATTTGATCTTCAGGATTTCCAACTAAAACACCAGTAAAAAAAATATTTACATGAAGTCTCTAAAGTTAAAAGGTTTTGTTGGATCTTTGCTTTAGTTTAGATTTGAAATAGAAGTGAAAACTTCTCATGGCTCTCATTCCATATATGGATTAATTTCTTATCCAAATATTCTTTTGAGTTTGCTCTGTAGCTCTTAGGGATTTTCTCACTGTCATGCCCATGGAAGAGAGAAGGACACTCAAGGAGAAGATTCTAACACTGAACTACGTGGAAGGTTGAGAAAAAAGGGAACTACCATCCTTCCAGAAGGCCTTTTAAAGGGAAACAGAACACAAATCCTCTAATTAGCAAGAGCAGACTCAAGGCAAGCAGGCAGCCTTCTGTTTACCTCAGGACTAGGAAGGAGACCAGCTGGCATTCTCTCAAAGATAGCAAATGCTATTTATTGCTGTGTGAAAGAACCTTGCCAGATTAAGTGTATCTGAAAAAAATAAATAAATAAAGTTTACATGAGTGTTTTTTAAACCCCTAAAGAAAATGAGTTTTCCCAGAAGATTCTCTGGAAGTCAAGTTAACTCTGCAGTGTTCTTTTTCTTCATGTACAAATTGAAAATAATACTATTTTCTTCATGTACAAATCAAAAATAATATTATTTGGCCTACACAGTCTCTCAGATTTGTTGAGAGGATCATAGAAAATAATAGTATTTGTGAAAGCATCTTAAGAAATAAGTTATAACTTTCCATTTATACTGTACAAATGCAAAACAGTTTTATGTATTTTGATTATTATCCTGACTATCATATATGGTCAATGTACAAACCTGGGTTTTTTGAAATAAAATTAATAGAAAAAGATTGGACTACTGGGCCTCCCTGGAACATGTGAAGCAATTTGGAAAATAATTGGGTATTAAACAATCATTTAAAAATCACTTGGATGCAGCATCAGCTTTGAAGCTTCTAGGCTTCAGTATACCTTTATATATATTATTATAGTGTTTTCTTTAGTATTTGTGTGTGTGATAAAACAAACCTCCATGAAAAATTCAGAAACTAATAAGATGTGCATAATATGAAAAGAAAAAAAGAAAGGGAAATCATCAAAATTGGTTCCACAGCAGAATATTTTAATAATGCAAATTATAGCAAAATGCAAGCTGAAAAATCACCAAAATAATAAAGCCATTTCCAGACTTAAAAACTACCTTTTCTATTGAATTAGAGCACAAAGAAAATCATTTTAATCTAGATAATTGTGGGATTTACAATTTTCTTTTAAAAAGAAAATTTGCCTTGTAAATATTAGTATTGGTCAATATCATCAACAACTTTACTTTTTGAGGTCTTGTCAGCTGGAAGAGACCATAGCAATGTTCCAGGTTTTTTGTTTGTTTTTTTGTTTTGTGGCAGGGGTACTCCTAACACTTAAAGTAGGATAGTTCTTCATTGTGCTTCGGAGATGTGTAGCATTCCCATTCTGAGGGATCAGACATCGGAAAGCTCTCATAGTCACTGTGACAAAATTGTCAAAATATCCCTCCAGATTTCCAGCAATTGCTCAGATGGTGGTAAATTCTACTCCACCTTTCCTGGGAGCCACTTCATTTTACACATCAGGAATCAGAGTCCCAAGGAAGTTAACAGATTTTCCAAAAGCCACAGAATGGCAGACCTAAGATGTACCTTTCCTTCCTGGTACTATTCCACTACCTCATATGCCTCCTCTCCACGTTCCTGTAAAGTGCAATTGGAATAACCCTGTGTGACACACCAAAGTTTGAACAGAGATTACCTCTCTAGAGCAGTAATGAGGGCACAAAAGTGAAAGGAATTTCACTTTTCCTTTTTCTGTGTGTGAATTCTTTTAATAATTCACAATAAGTACACATTGGATTTGTGATGTTTAAAACAAAAAACAAAATTCTATTTGATGTCCTTTCTTGCTACTTCTAAGGTAGTTTAGAGAATAATATTTTAAATACTCTGTGGAGTACTTATTTCCATTTTATGCATGGAAAGAAATGACACCAAATGCTGTCCTGGGGTGTTACTCTTCTTCATGTTTATAACACACTCCCTGTTCTTTTAAATATTAAGTATTATGAATAGGACATTCCTTCCATTTGATTTTTTTCATTTTACTCTGTTTTTCTTTTCTCCTCCTCCCATCTCACTAGGTAATGTCAGTGAGGTATTCCCCCATGTCATACATTGATGGCCCTACACTGAAACATGGCAAAATCATGGCAAAGATAAAACAGATGGGACCATTGAAAACACAGGTTACAAAATATACTTTTTCTAAGTATAGTATTTGCAAATGTGATTTTTCAACAGGGCAGAAGGCAGACTACATTAAGCCATTTCCAATGCTAATAAATAAAATACCTATTTTGAAAACTGAGAGTATTATTTACCAACCTGAGACCACTAGTTTTACCAAATTCGGACCTCCCTCATCAATGGTGTACAGACTACATTCTTTAGAGCATCATTCCTATTTTCACATATTTTCTTCACCAGCCTTTCATCACATGTAAATTCAGATGGGAATTAAGTTGAAATAAAAAGAGACTCAATGTACTACCAAATCACTTCCTCTCAAACTGGGCCAGCTTTTCTCTTCCTCTTCCCCTGCATTCACATTTGCTTGGATTTAGCATCCCCTTTGAATTTCTTGTTGTCATAGAAACATGTGTTCCTCATTGACCTTTTGTTTTTCAAGGGAAAAGATAAACATGCCACCCACCATGGGGGCTCAACTCTGACTGTTCCCAGAGAGCTGCACCTTCCCAGCTGCAGAGTCCAGTGTGCTAAAGAGAGTGGCCATCTCCCAGCCCTGTTGGCAGCGACAGGCAGAGGATGGACGCCAGCTGTACTAGGGCTGGAGCTTCATGAACCCTTTCCTATTAGGCCACATCCTGTCTGTCTGTCAGGAGTGAAGGAATGTTTCAGGTCAAATAAAGAGCAGTCTTATGCAATATAACCCCCAGGATTAATCTTTTGAAAATAACAGCAGACAGGCCACCTGAGGTGAATTGTAAGGAATAAAGTAGCTCCAATTGGACATAATGGAACTATGCTACATGTTATAGATTAGAATGCATGAAAAGAGGAAAAATTCTAATGTTGATAAGTCCTAGAGACTATCAATGGAGTTTAGGTTTGGAAAGTACTTTGAATATCTAGGCAAAATTCAGACCCAAATCATAGCAGCACTGCGACTAGCATGTCCTGAATATTTGTGTTATTTATTTGTTTAGAGACAGAGTTTCACTCTTCCAATCCAAACCACCATCACCTCTCACTGAGACTCTAGCAGTACCCTCTAGTTACAGGCGTGAGCCACAAGGATGATGCTGGGTGTCTCTGTGTTATGAGTTGACTGCATGAGTATATGAGCGAGATATCTGTCTGTATGCTTGACAGCTTGAGGTAAATGTTCCGGAAACATCTTCAGACTTAACACAGAACTCTTGATTTCTTCTACAACCATTTTTCTCCTCCATACCTTTTCCCATTTAAGTAAGTGGTAGCTAAGTACACGTACTTGTTTGAAACAAAATTCTTGTGGTCACTTTAGAGTTCTTCCCTTCCCCTGTTGAACCCTTACTTAGCCCATTTGCCCCATGTAAGCTTCCAGGAAGTCCCTCAAGCTCGTCTTCAAAGTATTATACTTCTGGAATAAACTTCATTTTCCACTGCCACTCCCAATCCAAACCACCATCGCCTCTCACTGAGCCTCTAGCAGCACCCTCTAGTTAATCTCCTTGCTCCCATGTGTTCACTTATCATTTTCCATTCTCTACACAGCAACCAAAGCATCCTTTTACAAAGTCATTCAGGCTAAGTCATTGCCCAACTACAATTCTTAAGTGTCTTCCAAATAATCTAAGAATTGAACTCATCCCCTTTATCAGCACCCAAAAGGTCATGCATGGTCTAACCCCTGCCCAGTTCTCTATGCCCACCTTCCTGCAACACCACTACCTTGGACTCCTTTCTCTTCTTTCAAATGTGCCCAACTGTTTCCTGCTCAGAGCTCTATATTTCCCAAGTGTCTGCCTAAACTATTATTTTCCTAGAACTTTCACATAACGTGAAACTTAACTTCATTAAGCACTGTACTCCCATAGCACCTCATTGGAAAGGCATTCCCTGGCAACCCTCTTTATAATGAAGGTAAAATTATATTAGCTAAAACATTAAAAACAAGAAAACCCTCTCCTACTTACTATTTGCATCACTCAGTTTATTTTCTCTGTAATAGTTATTGTAGTCTAAGGTTACCTTAGCTGTTACTCTGTTTACTGGCTTTCTCACCCTACTAGAAGGTAGGGATTTTGACTGGGTCTGAAACATTGCTTGGCAATATGGTGAGAAGATTGAATAAACATGTACTTTTTTTTCTTTTAATTCTTTTAAGTAATGAAAATGCCATGGAAAATATGGGATGCTTACTGGTCCTTGAAGAGTAGATTTCTTGTTCTTCTTTCTTGTTTCTTCTTTCTTCTTCTTTCTTCTTTCTTCTTCTTCTTTTTTTTTTTTTATTATACTTTAAGTTCTGGGATACATGTGAGAACGTGCAGGTTTGTTACATAGGTATACATGAAACACGGGCTTTTTTAAAAATAGCATTATTCTAATACAATGAGAAAACCAGTATCTCTTATCCCTGTCATCTTGTCACACTTTTTTCCTATACCATCATATTTTAGCCCCCTAATTTCATGTAGAATTGAGCAGAAGAACAACTTACACTTAATGCAAAGGAGGAAAATGCACAGCTAGTTTTTTTGTGTGTGGTTCTTGGGTGATAATCTAAGACCCTAGATCACCATTCTCCATGGATCCTTCCCAAGGAAGCACTTGGATTTGTTGCCTTAAAGGAGATTTAGAAACGTCTTGCCCTCCCTGGTTTGTCATAGAAGATCAAATAAACATGTTTGGACTCTACACGCTTCAGGGCAAATGTGTATAGATTAGTATACCACACTCTGAAAACTTATTTTTCCCAGAAAATGCACACATATCATCCAAACAGAACACACCCTTTGCTGAGTCCAAATAGCTCCTGGGTGGTCTGGCACTAGAATCATCAAAATCATTGCTCAGTGTATTGTTCATAGTGTTCATAGCATCCTGAACCCAAAGAAATCATATTATTACATAGTTATCATTGAAAAGTACTGTTTCAATTATAATTACCATACTTTTTATTATGAAAGAAAATATATTCATGCCTATACTTTTAATTCTTCTTCAATAACCAGTGAAAACAAACTTTCCACATTTCTATCTTGGTTTTAACCATAAACTAAATAACGTCATACTTTTCTCATTACCTTCAGAGAAGTCCTTACCTCAATCTGAATAATTAATGTCTAAAAATATCTTTATCCCCCAAATTATGACATATATTTTATGTTTCCTTCTTAAGCTTAATTAGGCTCCATAGCTCCTTATATATATAGCATATTTGCTCCCCGTTGTATCACAATATAGATGAGGTGACTCGAAGAGTCCTCAACCTAGCCCATTTAGAAAGCAGTGTGATTCCTTCATCATGTCTCTTTCTAAGGCAAGCTCTCATTCTTGCTATGCTATTTCATTTTTTTCTTTATAACCCAGTGTTTTATGAACTTTGGTTTTCACAATTCTTAGAAGTTTCAAGGTAAAGTGTCTAAATTTATGTGTGGTGAATAGGTGACCCAGAGGTCAAGGCTGTGAGAATCCCTGCCTCCCCTCCCACCAGAGAAGATTCTCTTGTTCTGTTTTAAGTACTGGAATCCTTAATATTATTTATTTCGAAGAAATTATGTCCACTCCAGAAAAAGTGGAAAATAGTTATTTGACCCATGGACTTTTGTATCTCTGGAAAATATGAGACAAGGCCTGGCTGAGGCAGGCTTAGCACACCTGTTATTTACCAAGGAGCTTGGTTAGTATCAAAGTGTTTTCACTTCTCAGAAGCATTGTAATGTTTTTTCAGTACTCAAGTTTGTGGGAGACACCCAGGACCCCCCATGTGTGTGCCTGTGAATTCTCTTTATTCTAAAAATAATTGGACCATTAATTGTCTTTAAAGTGGACCATGTTTGATGGTACTTCATTAGGGTTGAGTGAAGCAGTAGTCTATATTTTGTCCTGTCAGTTTTACTTCCTCTTCTTTGCTTTTGATTATATTGTCCCTTAAGTCTAGCATCCCCAGTGGAAATCTTCACTTCCTTCATTCCATGCATTGCCCTACCAAAATCCTATTCATCCTTCCAGACTTAGTAAAAGATATACCTTTTTCATGAAGACTTATGTGATACCCCATCAGTGAAAAATGATTACTTCTTCTGTACTGCAAGGCTTGTGCTTTGACTTAGCCCTAAAATCATCCTGTTCAGTTCACAGTTGTTTTATGCTGCTTGCCCCTGGAGAGCAGCCCTGTGGCTTACATTTTGGTATTTACCCCTGCGCCTATCCCTTCACTCAAGCATATAGCATAGTTTCTTGCATTGAGTGAATATCACTAAGTTAAAGTTTTGGATTTGTTAGAAAGGTAGATGGCTAGTTCCTAATTTTAAGCATCATGAACTAACCCAGGCTAGCCTATGCAGGAAAGAACTGTATTCTAGAATATTTACACAACTTGTGTTTAGAGGCCACATCATCAGAAATAATCTCTAAAATGATGTCAGATAATTGATTCCATACAAATCCCTATGCAGTCACCATTGGACACAGGCACAGCTGTTGTACCCTGCAAACCATGGATGCTGGAGGTTGGACAGGCTGGCAGAATCACCACCATTGCCTCTTCTGGAATTTGATGCAGCTCCACTTGCTGCCCTACTCTTGCAAGAATGGATTTCCAACCAGTATTGCTTCTTTGCATTAAATACCTTTGAGTCAAAGAGTCGAAACTTGGTGAGGTTACATCTTCCTAACAGAACCAGTGTTCTAGTTGAAAGGGAGGCCAGGAAAAAAAGATTTTCACTTCTATGGAAGTCAGTCTGTGCCCCAGCCAAGACCCACCAGGCAAAGAAATGACCAAAAATAGGAAAGGGTTTTAGCGCATGGGTAGACAAAATAAATATTGTTGCAGGTGTCTTTTTAAATTCCACACTTTAAAATTTATATTTATCCAAATGCTCAATTTCTGGACTTTAAGGGAAAAAAGTCCTTAATTTCTATTTGCTTATATAATATGTAATTTTGTTATTTTAAATCCTATCAAATTTTACCAAAATTCA
This sequence comes from Rhinopithecus bieti, assembly GCF_001698545.2. NCBI lineage: Eukaryota > Metazoa > Chordata > Mammalia > Primates > Cercopithecidae > Rhinopithecus > Rhinopithecus bieti. Next base: position 2,606,141 of record NW_016804447.1, on the reverse strand, counting down.
GGCTGGAATTTACTCCCAAAGGCAACACTTTTATAATACAAGGTAAAAGTCCCTGCACTTAATTTGTTTTGTGTATACTCTTTTAACAGTATCTGTAGGATTTCTTAAGTTAGTTCCTGTTTCTACCAAAATTGCTCACTATCAGTTGACTAAAACAATAACTGGAATCTATGATATAGGCATCATTTTCTCCTTATAACAAATCTCTTTCTTATGCTTTGTCTCTGGCTCAAACTCTAAATTCATCTGCTACTTTTCCTGTATATTCTGATATGTTTTTACCAGGACACTCCTTAGCGTTCATGTACCGTTTCATTACTGAAAATGAGCAACAGAGGCCTATATTCTTGATTTATTTATAGCAGAAATCCTAATCCTTTTGTAGAGCCTGGAAAATAAATTCATGATCTCCCATATCTGAAGCTTACATAAAAGCTTCTCTGGGGTTGCATTCCTAGTCTCTGATAAAACAGACTTTAAACCAACAAAGATTAAAAGAGACAAGGCCATTACATAATGGTAAAGGGATCAATTCAACAAGAAGAGCTAACTATCCTAAATATATGTGCACCCAATACAGGAGCACCCAGATTCATAAAGCAAGTCCTTAGAGAACTACACAGAGGCTTAGACTCCCATACAATAATAATGAGAGGCTTTAACACCCCACTGTCAACATTAGACACATCAACGAGACAGAAAGTTAACAAGGATATTCAGGAATTAAACTCAACTCTGCACCAAGCATTCCTAATAGACATCTACAGAACTCTCCATGCCAAATCAACAGAATATACATTCTTCTTAGCAGCACATTGCATTTATTCCAAAATTAACCACATAGTTGGAAGTAAAGCACTCCTCAGCAAATGTACAAGAATAGAAATTATAACAAACTGTCTGTCAGACCACAGTGCAACCAAACTAGTACTCAGGAGTAAGAAACTCAATCAAAACTGCTCAACGATGTGGAAACTGAACAACCTGCTCCTGAATGACAACTGGGTACATAACAAAATGAAGGCAGAAGTGAAGATGTTCTTTGAAACCAATGAGAACAAAGATACAACATACCAGAATCACTGGGACACATTTAAAGCAATGTGTACAGGGAAATTTATAGTACTAAATGCCCACAAGAGAAAGCAGGAAATATCTAAAATTGACACGCTAACATCACAATTAAAGGAACTAGAGAAGCAAGAACAAACACATTCAAAAGCTAGCAGAAGGCAAGAAATAACTAAGATCAGAGCAGAACTGAAGGAGATAGAGACACAAAAAACCCTTCAAAAATCAATGAATCCAGGAGCTGGTTTTTTGAAAAGATCAACAAAATTGATAGACCACTAGCAAGACTAATAAAGAAGAAAAGAGAGAAGAATCAAATAGATGCAATAAAAAATGATAAAAGGGATATCACCACCGACCCCACAGAAATACAGACTACCATCAGAGAATACTATAAACAACTCTACGCAAATAAACTAGAAAACCTAGAAGAAATGGATAAATTCCTGGACACATACACTCTCCCAAGACTAAACCAGGAAGAAGTTGAATCCCTGAATAGACCAACAGCAGGCTCTGAAATTGAGGCAATAATTAATAGG
>NW_016804447.1:2601291-2603698 GCF_001698545.2 Rhinopithecus bieti | reverse complement strand
ATTCCTCAAGGATCTAGAACTAGATGTACCATATGACCCAGCCATCCCACTACTGGGTATATACCCAAAGGATGATAAATTATTCTACTACAAAGACACATGCACACCGTATGTTTATTGCGGCACTATTCACAATAGCAAAGACTTGGAATCAACCCAAATGTCCATCAGTGACAGACTGGATTAAGGAAATGTGGCACATATGCACCATGGAATACTATGCAGCCATAAAAAAGGATGAGTTCGTGTCCTTTGTAGGGACATGGATGCAGCTGGAAACCATCATTCTCAGCAAACTATGTCAAGAACAGAAAACCAAACACCGAATGTTCTCACTCATAGGTGCGAATTGAACAATGAGATCACTTGGACACCAGAAGGGGAACATCACACACCGGGGCCTATTGTGGGTAGCGGGGAGGGGGGAGGGTTAGCATTAGGAGATATACGTGATGTAAATGATGAGTTAATGGGTGCAGCACACCAACATGGCACATGTATACATATGTAACAAACCTGCACGTTGTGCACATGTACCCTAGAACTTAAAGTATTAAAAAAAAAAAAAAAAGCTTCCCTGGAAGCTTACATAAAATATTCACTGGTCCACATATAGGGTCTTTGGTTCAATTGTGTGACACAATAATCAAGGTCCCTGTATAAACCTTTACTGGGGAGCTTCTTTCCTTCCTTTAATAAGTGGAGTAGATTCCTATAACATATCTTCTTCTAAAGAAATCTTGAATGCATTGCATTGAATTGATTGCAACATATATTTATTAAGATGAAATATGGATCAAACTATTATAGGTGCTGGGAATAGAAACTAGATAAGACACAGTCCCTGAGGTCACTCCATGACCTCAAGAAGGTCATGGAGTAGCAGGGGAGAAAGATAGTGCACAAAAATTGCAATATTATGTGAAAAGTACTGGAAGTAGGTTTAAGATACAGTGATAATACAGTTGGGGGAAAAGTGGACAACCATCACACATATTTGGATGTGTTTAACTGGATTTTGAAAGATGCACTGACGTTTTCTAAGGGTGAAAAGAAAAAGAAAAGTGGTCAGTTTTTTCCAGAAGGAATTGCATGCACAAAAATTTAAGCGCATGAAGCAGCTTTAAGTGTTTGGAGAATTTTAAGCAGTTTATTTAATAAGTTAGATGTGACTGGACAGGTATGTAAGAACCACGGCATGCAGGTTCTTGTATGCCTGCCAGAGATGTTTAGCAAGAATGTGGTTTCAATTCTTCATTTATGGGAAGCTGTTGGGGAATTCAGAATGGAAAATGACATGATCAGACTTATATTTTACACTTGTTGGAGTGATTTCTCTTGGCAGCCTGTAAAGGAAAGAATGGAGGAAGGTAAGGCCGAAACTAAAAAACCAGCTGTGTAAGAAGCTATTGCAGTAGAACTTGCAAGAAATGATAGCAGCTTAGTAACTAACTGAAGATAGGTGATGAGGAATAGATGCTTATTTGATTCCTAAATTTCTCACTGGGGAGATTAAGTGCCCCCGAGACAGCAAATGAGAGACAGAAGCTCAGTGATGAGTAGAGACAACATACCTTCCAATGAGATATTAAAAGTAATGGCAAAAACCACAATTACATTTGCACCAACCTAATATTAGACTGCAAATACCTAGTAGGCAATAGGTTTTATGGGTCAGGCATTTTGCAGAAAACTCTAAAGTAGAGAAACAAAGTTGAAAATTATTAGCACATAGGTTTTGGAAATTCAAGAGATCTGGATTCAGAAACAGAAATTTAAATAGGCAAAATATTTTCAGCAAATTAATCAGACATGTAAGAAGAAAACAAAACAAAACAAAAATAGAAACCAAGGGCATAGAACAAATAATTAAAAATCAAAATGTAATAATAGGCCAAGTCTTTAGAGTTAGTTAGCTGTCAGATCGTTTATTACCCCTGCCAGTGTTGCTTCAGTAATGTTATATGAGTGGAAGAAGTAGGTGAAGACTTTTTTTTTCCCCAAAAATGCTGGGTAGAATGAAATATAGTGTATTGGGAGAAGTTCTTAAAACTGGAGATTAACCATATATCTAAGTTAAAGAAAAGTATCTTGTACACAATAAAAGTTTGAAAGGAAAATGGATAAATTAGACATGAGATGAAAAGAGCAGATGAGGGTTTTAGCCTCAAGATGTGGGGAAACTTCTCTTTAGAGACTTAAGAGAAGAGACGTAAGATTCTTGTGGGAGGCACTATTGTAATTGGAATTGTAGAATGTTGAGTCTTTTGGTCTCCAATGGTCTCACATTTCTGCGTTAGAAGAAACTATTTGCTTCCAATGGGCAGCTCCTGAACTGAATGGGGCTTTAAGGAGGTGGCACAGATTTGGAATATCTAATGGAAGAATGTTAAAAAAAAAAAAAAAA
>NW_016804447.1:2574231-2600990 GCF_001698545.2 Rhinopithecus bieti | reverse complement strand
AAAAAAAAAAAAAAAAACAGTTTATCAATGATGAATAGAGAAAACATTCTTTTAAAATTCATTATAAATTTTTCTATCTTTATGTCATTTTTTAGCCCTGTGTTTTATAGAAGTATATTTAAATAACCGAGTAGTCTCTTGTTTGTCATTTTCTTTATTTTTTTCTTCTTTGTTTTCCTCTGTCCTTTTCCACACTGCCTCAAATGTTAGGGCTGCCCGTTTGCCCCCTTCTTCAAAATTCTTCAATAGTTAACATTCAGCAAGTCCCTAATAGGGGTCAAATGGGAATATTTAGGCCTGAAAATGGCCACATAACAGTTATCACTTCCTGTTTTGTTCTTAGAGCATCTTTTTCTTTCTTCTATTACATCTGCATGGCCTGTATCTACATTGATCATCCAATACTATGCCTTTTCATTTGCTTTTTTTTTTTTTTTTCTTAAATCCTGTTTTAAAATGCTTAGTAGTCCAATTTACACTTTCACCTCTTTCCTCATGCCTGGCCACCATAGTGAATTTTTTTGGCCTAAAACAAAAGACTTGAATGAGTTAGCCATGCAGACATATGAGAGCTATGTCCCCAAGCTGGCCTCTGAGACTTTATTTACTGGCTTTTGCGAGGATTACATGGGCAGCATAGCAAATCTGATCGGGGCAACTACTTTGTTAAGCTTTTAGTAGACCATGGTCATTTTTCAGGGCCTGTTCACCTCATATTTTCTTGGTAGAAAATGGCATACAGAAGTTCCAAGCTTTATCTCCAAATACCATACCACCAAGAGAAAGGCTTTCTTTCCCAAATTAATAAGAGCTCTGAGCTTCGATCTAATTTGAACAAATCAGTCTAATCTAGAAGCTGGTCTTCACCCTGTTTGGCTTAGACTTGGGTTATTGTGTATCTCACTGAGGTGATGGAGAAAAGATCATACAAACTGGTTTATATCAAGTAGGATCCATTTAGATCTGAAGAAGAGGTCAGCTCCACTTCAACCAAAAACGGATCCTATACAAAGCAGGTGGGCTAGGATGAATGCTAGGGCACCAATGCGATGCCTGCTACCATAGGCTCAATGGTACTCATCCTCAGCTTATCTTCAGGGAAGAATGCCCCATGCAGTGCTGGTTTCATGGACATGTGAATTATGTAGGCACATACAATCATGATACTGCGCAGCATATATAATACATGTTATGTATATAATACATTAAACTTATAATTAATTACTACATCTTCCTTCACCAGTCTGAATCTCATGAGAAAGGGGGTAATTGTCTGCCTTTCTATATCACAGGAACTGATGAAACTACACACTGGCATCCTCCTTGTCAGGATAGAATACTCTTTTGTTTTCTTTCTGTATCTCTCCATGGAGATGTAACTTGCCCTCCACCTAACATTAAAAAATCTGCTTCTGTGGTTCAGCGTATGGTCTTAAGTAATTGACTTGATTTTTAAAATGATGGATGGAAATAATAATAATAATAATTGTTCTACCTCACTGGCATGCTTTGAAGCCTGGACCCTTTCTGTTTTTGTTTATTGTTTCTTTGTTTAATTTTGTTTATGTTTTGTTTTGTTTATATTCTATTTGTTAAAGATCACAATAGTAATGTTTTGAAAACTCCTTATGAGTTTTAAATATTTACATTTAATAAATTAATGCTTTATAGTTCATATATCACCATATTGGCATATATTATCTCATCTGGATTTATCAAAATTTTAAATTTCAGACTTTATAATGTGAGAATGAGGCAAATGTTCTCACTATTTTGTGCATAATAGGCTCTGACTACACCCTGATTTCAGGCAACAAAATTGTAGGACTCTTACATATAATTGTGCAGGCAGGCCACTGCAAACCATAGGGAGTACTAAGTGCATCGTAGTCCTTTTCCTGTGAATGGTGCTTCATGAAGTGGTGCAGAGCCATATATAGTAGCCACAAGTAAATATCCATATTATTTTAATTCATTTATTTAAATATCTTTGTCTTGATTTTTATAAAGTGACTAGCATCAGTCCTTTTTTATAGAAAAAATATGTATTCACATAAGTGAGAAATTGCTACAGTTTAAGAGAATGTAAACTAATATTATAAATAGAATATGCTCTTATCCTTTTAAATTATCAAAAACTATTTAAAAAATTATTTCTTAAACTTATATGCTCTAATGACAAACTTGACAAATTCCAGGACCTCCTGGCCTTGTGTCTGTGCTTTTTCACATCGTTTTTGTATGAGTTCAAGTATCTATCACAGAGCCTATTCCAAATTAGACTCTTAGTTTTGTTTTCTGCATGAATAAATGAATTTCTAAGGTAAGCAACATAAGTAACATGAGTTAATATTCCATTTATATCGGGATAGTTATTATGCTTTTGTTTGTATGCTTTCCATTTCTTATTTGTCTGAAAGGTGAACTATGGTCATTTACTTGGGTGTCTATGTATCAGTGTAAGAAAAATATCCTGAGTGGATATGATACCTGGAAATCTGAAACCTCATTGCAGCCCCCCATTGCAGAGATGACATATAGGGACCAGGTAATAAAGGATCAAGTCTTGATAAACTACTGCTTTCAGCAAGACCACTGGGTTTATTTTCCTGGTTACTTAATGGATATTGAGGTTGCCATGCTTGACAGAGTAACCTCACACTGGGTCTCAGGCCTTTCAAATAAGAGCTACGATAGCAAGGGAGGCCACATGAAAGCCCACGACCACTCCCTGCCTTCACACAAAATTATTCAATTAAAAATATATAGATTGTGTCCCAGGGTGGGGATGAGAAGGAGATTATGCTATCCTTTAAGATCTAAAATGGTATAGTGATGATGTTGCTCCTCATATATTCATTTAATATGCTATTCTTGTCTCTGCAAAAATCTGAACAAGTCCTAAAGAATGACTGTAGTCTACTAAAAGTCCAACAAAGCAGTTGCCTCGATCAGAACTGCTATACTAGACATGTAATCCTGGCAAAAGCCAGTAAATAAAGCCCCAGGTATATGGTATATGGTCATTTATTTGGCAAATGCATTCTTTTCTACATGAATTAATAAAGAACAACAGAGAATGTTCATATTCATGTGAAACAAATAATGATACTCATTTGCAATTTTGCCTCAGGACTATGCTAATTCTCTCAACCTGTCATAATGTAGTCCAGAAAGATACAGACCATCTGGTATTCCACAGCACATCACACTGATTTATTATATTGATAATATTTTGCTGTTCAGTCAGCATGAACAAGAGTTTATGAAGATTCTGGAGGCTTTGATAAGAGATGCAGTGTGGCCCTACAACAAACCCCAGTAGAAGAAGCATAACAGAGGCCTCTGGGGTGCTGAACTACGGCCATGTCATCAGCAGAGAATTACACTCATTTTGAAAAATAGCTGCTGGGAAAATACTGGGCCCTGGAAGACATAGAACAATTGACTACATGGTACCCAGTGACTGTGTCTCTGCAACTCCTCATTATAAGTTGAGTTCTGCTTGACTTGCCAAATATATTGTCAGAAGGTCCTAGTAGCTGTTCACTGTCTGAAGAAAATGGAATTGAACTTGAGCAGAATCAGAAGGCCTGAGTAACCTTCATGGACAGGCAGCTCAAATCCCAATGGTATCTGCCAGAATTGCATCAGTGACCCTCTTTCAGTTTACATTTCACCTATGACCATATATGTGTCAGTGTACATCCAGATGAAAGAAGAGGAAAAAACATAAGCTTGTTTTATGTAGAGGTTATCATGGTTTATGGTACAAGTCAAAAATAAATGGTGCTATATGATGAGAACAGTGAAAGGAAAAGAATTGGGAGGCCAGAGGTGTCTGGAGTGGGGTCATGTGAATGTACACGGGGGAATCGGCATGAAGTGTGAAAGTTTTTGTCATCATGTTACTATCTATCAAAAATCATCCACACTACAGGAAGCAGTGAACAACTGAATATAAAAAATGGTTCAGCCAACCTTTGTCTTCAACTAACCCAGAACTGATCAAATGGGCACAGAAAAGAATAGCACGGTGGCAAAGGCAGAAACTGCACTAGCTCAATGGACTACCATTTATTAAGGCTATAGATAATCCTAATCACCCAAACTGCCAGCCAGACTTAATGCTGAGACTTCGGTATGGCACTCTTCTTTGAGGAGCCCAACTGGCTACTGGTAGCTACTCATCTACTTTGGTCTCCTTTTATTCTGGAAAAGCCAGTGGTGATTTTTATAGGAATAAAATAATTCTCTAGATATGGGTTTGCATTATCTCCCAGGGGAACCTCAACCAGCATGACTATCCAGAAGCTCATGTACCCAGATCTGCAAACAGGGAATTTCATACTGAATGACATTTGACCAACAGGCCCACTTTGTAGCAAAATAGATACAGGAGTAACTGTGGCATTCACATAGTGTGCATTGAATCACATACCACTCCTATACTGTGTAGAAGCAGCTAGCCTGACAGAGCATTGAAATTGATGAGTAAATACACAATTGAAGCACCAACTTGTAGGAAATTCTCTGTGAACACAGGGTGCCATTCTCTAAGATGCAGCATACACACTAGAGTCTCATGCGTTATATTATGTTTCCATTAGGAAAAATATATGTCCAGGAGCCAAGGGATAAAAGAAAGGAGTGACCCCACTTAAAATTCTTCCCAGTGACCAACTGGGGAACTTTGTGTACCCTGTCTTTGCAACTCTTGAGTCTGCAGTTATAAATCTTGGTTCCCAGTGGTGGAATATTTTTTATTTGTGCAAATGTATGAGGTACACGAGAAAATTTTTGCATCTATATAATGTGTAGTGATTAGGTCAGGGTATTTAGGGCATCCATCACCCAAGTACAATACATGTTTTTAAGTATAGCCATCCTATTCTGCTATCAAACATTGAATGTATTCCTCCTACTTATAACTCTTTAACCCACTTCTCTTCATCCTCCCTCCCACTAACCTCTGCCAGTCTCTGTTACCTATTTTTCCCATCTACTTCCATGTGTTCAAATTTTTTAGCTCCCACATGTGAATAAGAACATGTGATGTTTGTCTTTTTGTGCATGTGTTATTTCATTTAAGATAATGACCTTCTGTCCCACCCACGTTGCTTCAAATGACATGATTTCATTTTTTATGGCCAAATAGTATTCTATTGTGGATATGTACCACATCTTCTTTATCCATTCATCTGTTGATAGGCATTTAGTTTATTTCACATCTTTGCTACTGTGGATAGTGCTGCAATAAAAACCGAGCGCAGCTATCCCTTTGATATGTTGATTTCTTTTAAGGTGGCATATTTTACCAAGGCATACAACACTGCCCCATTGAATTATAAACCATGGCTGCCCCTTGTGCAGTTTGAACTCCTTGTGTCCAGGGTCCAGTAAGTGAAGAAAGGGAGTACCATCTTGGCCAGGGTAATTGATTAGCAGGAGGAGTTAAGTCTGCTTTCACATAGTGAGGGTAGAGACGAATATGTGTGGAACTCAGGTGATTCACTTGCATACCCTTTATGTTCCCATGTCTAATTGTAACTATGAATTGTCCACTTGAAGCAATACTAGTTTGAGATTACCAGAGGCTCAGCCTCCTTAAGAATTAGGGTTTAGGTTACAATGCCAGGATTTCACTAAGACATACTCAGGCAACAGCTGAGGTGGAGGGAAATTTAGAACAGAGAGTAGAGGAGGAAATGATGATATATATAAGTTACAACCCTGAGACCACTGCAGCAACAGATGTTGTAGTTTGAGAGAAACAAGAACAGCATGGAGGATCTACTCCCAAATACATGCAGAGAAGATTTGTGTCAAGTGAAGGTTGTACTGGGGCACCTCTGAAGGTGATGAACCTGCTAAAAGTATAGTTAGTTCGTTGTTTCAGCTGCTGAACCTTTGTGATCAGTAACAAGGATCACACCAAAGTAATACTCTACCCGGCTTATGTCAGTAACAGAGAATGTCAGATGCTGGACCATTTCTAACCCAGGCAGGATTCTGCTAATGGAAAATCTTTGCTTTGGGACTTCCTATCATCATGGCTGAGAATTTCTCGGATCCGTACTATAAGGTGAAGCTCTTTCTACTCTCTCCTTTTCCAAGCATCAGGCCTATTCTACCTGCCTACTCCTGCTCCATCTACCCTTTATCATTCACAAGTGTTTCTCTCAAAAAGTCTCTTGCTCTTCTGTCTTGGCATCTTCTACCTGGAGGATCTGAATCGACCCAAAAGACAAATCCCAAATCTTCCTCATCCATAGAGCAAGTGGAAATTATATGAGTTTTGCAGAAAAGTTGAAAATTATTAGTTTAATTTAGGGAATATTAGAGATACTTATTTCCATCTCATGACTCCCTCTGACTCCTTGATCTTTCTCAAAATATGGGATAGAATATTAAGAGGCCATCCTGCAGGCATGAATTCAAGCCCCTTAAGTAAATAGGCTTTCAGTTACACAATGGATCCTTTAGTTTCTAGTTTTTCCACAGAAAAAAATGCCAGATGAGTCTGATTCTGAAATCTTTTGCTGGCCTTTTCTGGGCAAAAAAAATAATGAATAAAAGTCAGATTTAGGAAATTAAATTCTTGAACAAAATCCTCCTTTAATTTCCTCTCGGACAAAATCCTTTGTGTAGTTTTAGCCAAAGCATAAACATGAAAATTTATATATTCACTAAAATTGTCTCTGACAATTTTAAAAAATCTTTGACCTCTTAATGAGAATATATTTAAATCTTTAAACTCAGTATTCCTTAATTTTTTTTTTTCTTTTCAGGTAACTTATTAAGATGGCTATCAGGAGCCAGAAGATATGAATATGATTTTATCTGAGTTATTAATAAGGAGGTTTAAGATTTTGCTTAGAAAATTAATGTTCCTTTTCAAATTATTGATCATTCCAACTCATTGTGATGCTGGAATATTCACAGTGTATTTCTAATGCAACATTAAAAAGTTAATCCTCATAATGAAAATAGGGATGAATATATATTTTGTTCTGTCCTTTCCACTTGCGTTCTTTTACAGTCAGGAATTTCAGTTCCTTATTCTGAGTTTATTACTAAGGATATTTTCTAGCTTAAAAAAGGGAAAGAATTGATTACTTCCTAATCACAAGTAGACAAGTTGTTACTTCATTGTTACTCCATTAACACCAGCTATGACTTTTCTTACCTCTGAATTGGATTTTATGGCAACATCCTAGCTGTCTGCTGGCCTTCTTCCCAAAGTTCACTCAACGTGCAACAGCTGAACTGATCAATGCTGTTGCAGCTCACAGTCCACCTCTACCCATAGCTGACACATTAGCCAAACTGAATCACTTGGCATTCCTGCAGCAAAACCCATGTTCCTCAGGCATGGGAAGCCCTTCTTAACTCTACTCTTTGGAAATCTTTTCCCTCCTTCCAGGTATTACTCCAAAGAAGCATATAGTAAGAAAAGGAAACCTCAACTGTAACCAAGGGACTTGGATCTTAATTCCAGTTCCACTATAACAAGCTCTGCATATTTGGGCAGGTTTTCACTCTCTCTGACTCAATTTTCTCATCTGTATAATAAACCAGATCAGAGGTTTTCATAACGTGGTCCTTGAACTAGCAGCATCAGCATCACTTGGGTACTTGGTAGAAACGCAGATTCTCAGGACTTATCCCACCTTTACTAAATCAGAAATTCTGGAGATAGGACAAAGAAATCTGTATTTGAACAAGCCCTCTCTCTGATGTCTTTTTTCTTAGTTGCTTACATGGAATTTCATACTTCTCTTACTACATACATCACCTATTTCATGTTAGAATTATTTTTGACATGTCCTCTCCAATTTGTACTAGATATTCCCTGGAAAATTAGAATTCCATCTTAGTTGTCTTTATATCCTGGACAGTGTATAACCCAGATCCTACACATATTAGATGGTTATGGAATCTTTGCCAAATGAGATTCTTCATTAATGTTAATGTTCATTTAATCCCCAAAATATTAGGAAAAAAATCATTAAAATTAACTTAAGTAATCACAGCATATAAGTGAGAAAATATGGAGAAGATACAGATTCAAACCTTGAGTAGGGAGTAGAAAGATAAAACCGCTGGGTTGAACTTACTGAGCTCATGTTCACCTAGCAGGCTAACACATGCAGGAAAGAGTTCTTCAAAATTGGTTAATTGCAAACAACTGTTACCCTTGCAGGTGTTCAACTGATAAAGATTCAACTTGGAAAGGGATCTACTTATTTCTTGATGATATGCAACAAAACAGAGCTATAAGGGGTAAGAATAGTACAAGCTGACCTCAGATACCAAGTACATGTATGCTGTGATAACTGTGAAAAAGAATCTGAGGAAGACAAGATTGTCTAAGCTTCTCAGGACAGGAATTTAAGAGAAAGGATCACATTAAAGGACATAAAGAACAGAAGGCATAGACTGTCAGAAAAACTGCTTTGTTTCAGGGAATTGAAAGACAAAAAGAAACCCCTAAGGCAGCTAATTCAAAATGGCCCGAAGATGGCCATGATATAGGTAGAAAAGGCTGCTTTATTTATAAAGTTGGAAGCAATGCAGCATTATGTGGGTCATTGTAGGGTAAACACATCTGAAAGCAATAACAAGCATGACCCTGTATAGTAGACACGTCTGAATGTGTGTTCTGAGCTAGGGAATCTGGGAATGGTCAGCCCGGAGATTTGTTCCTTGTCTATGAGGAATATCTGAACTTCTGGCTTTTCCTATGGAACGTGGGCTGTACAGGGGATTGAGGCCCTGAGTTTTGGGTTAAATAAAGGTTGCCAGGTGGAAGTCGTTAAGGGGAAGGTGCTAAACAAAAAGGCTATATAAACTGTACTGTTTGAAAGCGGTTCTAATTTTCCTGCATAACCTGCTGCCCTGAACTGTAGGAAGGCAGATGTCTTGACCAGCACACTGCCACTGGACCGTTTCTGTATGTAAGGCAGTTCTCCTATCTGACCTGTCATTACTGGACTCTGTGTCCTGTGTGTAAATCCTTAATAATTCCCCATGTGTGGTTTGCTGGCTCTGGGTCTCTCAGCCTCTTGAACCTGGTACCTTTCCTATTAAGGTTTATAGGAGTTTGACATGACTGTCATTGATCAGACTCTGAAATCATGAGAAAATAGTACAGGTGATGTTCTTAGCTGAAATTCCTCCTTCTTCCTTAGTGATCATTTGGAGGGCTTTTTTTCCTTATTGATTGACTGTAGGAAAGAATATACATGCTTTTTAAGTGAAATAATATGAGTATAAAGTGTCATCTTCTGCTGAATATTGTATATCCTCATGCTCTTTCAAACATCTTAGCAGCTAGTTTTTTGAAGACTGTAAGATGTCATTCCTCTTCTCTTCACCTGCTTTATGTGTTTTCAGCTCTGCCTCTGCTGACATCCTGAAGGGTTCTGTACTCCTTCTTTGTCATGCGTCATTTCAGATGAAAGCTCTTAGAAATCGACATTCAGGTCAGGGTGCTTCACCTCAACAGGACACACAGTCTTTCTGGTTGTGCCCCATCATGTTACAGAGGCAATGATGTTCTATACATCTGATGTCCAGTAAGTAATTTTAGGAAAAGAGTTTTGACAGTTTCAGTCACTCATCCATCTCATCTTGCTCCAGGACATAAGATTCTTTAGAACACCAAAAAAACCTATTACAAGAGCTGATGTTAGTGAAGCCTCCTTAGTCAAGGTTAATACCTGATATAGGGCTTAATTTTCTTGTCTTTTATTTTAAATTTCTCTTCTGGGCAAAGTGGGGCTATAAAATTTTTAAAATTACTATATAGTAGACGAGGGGTAGTGAAAAGTTGATATTTTATGATCTTGCCTCTAGTTCCTTATACATTTGCTTCCACCAATTTTATTTTTTGATTAAAGGGTACATATACTGAAAGCAAGATATGTGTTTTGATTAAAATTCATAAAAAATGATGTAAATCTATACTAATTTTAAACCAGTTTTAAAACTTTTCAATTTACAAACATAAAATTCACCAATTTTCAGTATACACTTCAATGAGTTTGGGCAGATATATGCATTCATGTAATGACCTCTACAGTCATGATGTAGAATATTTGCATCTCCTCAAAAAAGTTCTCTTGTGCCCTTTATTAGTCAATCTCCCTTCCCTACCTCTGGCCCCTAGGAGCTATAATCTGCCTTCTTCCTGTAACATAGTTTTGTCTTTTGCAGGACTTCATATAAATAGGATAATACAGAATGTAGTCTTTTCTGGTGGACATTTTTTATTTAGCATTATACATTTGTTATTGCACATATCTGTAGTTCATTTATTGTTCTTGGTAGGTATTATTCCATTGTATGAATATGCAACATTTTGTTTATCCGTTTACTAGTTAGTAGACATGTGGGATGCTTCCAATTTTTGTCTATTATAAATAAAATGCTATCAACATTTCAGTACAAGTCATTGCAATGTCTTTTCATAACTCTTAGGTAAGCACTTAATTGTGGACTGCTAAAAAATTGATAAATTGGACTTCATAAAAACTAGCTATCTTTTGTGCTTCAAAAGATATGCTTAAGAAAATGAAAAGGCATGCTGCAAACTATGAGATATGGCAAAATATACATCTGATAAAGAACTCTTTAGAATATATGAGGAACTCTTGAAATTCAGTAATAAGACAGCCTGATCTTTTTTAGAAAGGGCAAAATAATTCAACACACACATGATCAAATAAGGCATGTGAGAGGAAAATAAATTATGAATAAATTATAAGTAAATTATAAAATATGCTTAACATTATAGGTCATCAGAAAAATATGAATTAAAATATGATATAAAATATGACACATTTATTAGAAAGGCTAATTTAAAAAAGTCAATAGGACTAATTTTAAAAAGCTGATGATAGCAAGTGTTGGCAAGGACTTGGAATAACTGAAACTCTTATGTACTGCTGGTGGGATGCAAGCTGCCAGAGTCCCTTGGAAAACACGTTTTGGGGTTTCTTATAAAAGTAAGCATATTCTTGCTATCTTCACTGGTAAATTTAGGGAAATTTCCATATTCCCCAAATTCCTTGCCATCAGATATATATTTATTATTCATTCCTATTAATTATTTATAGATTGTAAATTCTACCATTAATATAATTAAAAACAATTATTAATACAACCATTATAAACTTGACACTAGGGGCCCAATTCCTAATTTATAAGACCTAATTTATAAATCCTCTAAATGAAAGGATAGTAAGCAAAATTAATAATAATCCTTATATGTATAGTTTTCAGAAATTCAGAAAGAGAATGGCTCTTGGTAACAAATCAATTTTATGCCTAATAGCTTTAAACTTTTGCTTTAAACAAAGTTGAGGAAATGCCTATTTGAGCTGCTGATTCATTAAAAATATTTGATGGAAGACGATTACATAATTTTGGCATATTAAACTAAAAGAAATTTTAAAATTGGTACTTTTGTTCTAGAATATTTTTTTCATTCACACATATATGTTTATGTAAAATAATGTATAAGCTTTAACCTCATGGAAAATAGTTTTAAAACAGGAATAAAGTTAATGTTTGTAATTCTGCTTCATTCAAATAACAGTGTTCATTAAAAATAGATTAAAACAACAATTCTCATAATTTCATTTCATTTCATTTAGTCACATATTTCTCTTGTTTTGTCAGTTGGTAATAATACGCATTACAATGATAACTCTAGACAAAATATTTTAATAGTTGGAGCCATATGATTCCAGGAAATTGGAAAAGAAAGTTAAATTTATTTGTATTATTAATATAAATTGTATAGTTACACTTAATTATATTACATATTATATATCAAAGTCTATGTATGTATTGTATGTCTAAATTATACTCTAAATTTATATTATCTATATAAATATTTTTGTCACACAAATTATGTTACGACAATCAATAAAATATTTTCAAGGGCTAAAGTGTATTATAATTAAAATGGAAAGATGAGTTCAAGGATTAAAATAAATGATAGGCAATTTCTGCCTTTCAAAGATGAGCTTGTTTGCATACATTTTAATAAATGATGGTGATATGGAATTGCTTTAAAGTTTAAATTTCAGGGGAAATATTTAAAATAGATATATAATAATTTTATTTTTTTCTTAAAGTTATATTATACTAAAAATGAAATCTTTTGGATCTGTACACAATCATCCCTCAATAGCTGTGCAGGATTGGTTGCAGGACTCCCTAGGGACACAAAATCCAAAGACACAAAATCCCAAAGATCAAGTCTCTGATATAAAATAATACGGTATTTGCATATAACCCACACACATCCTCTTGTATGCTTGAAGTCACCTCTACATTACTTATGAGTTCCTAATACGATGTAAATGGTATATAGTTTTATTGTGTATTATGAAATAATTACAAGAAAAAAGTCTGCATATATTCCATACAGATACAACTATTGATTTTATTTCTGAATATTTTAGATCAGTTGGTTTATTCCATGGATGCAGAACCGACTGATATGAAATGAAGCCTCCATGTTGCTGATTTTACATGTGAAAATTAAAATATGTGAGGTAGTACATGGTTTTTAAAAATGTAGAGGCTATTAAAACAAAAAGATCGGAGATTGCTTTAAACACCCAATCTGGATAAGATGTGCCATCTTGTACATCTTGTGTTTCCTTCTATCAGAGAATTTGCTACGACTTTTTTTGTAATGGTCTATTTACTTATCTGCATCCTTCACTAAGTAGGAAGCTCTTGTTGCCAGAAACAATGTTTTGTGTAAGCAGTCTTGACACTGAGATTGTTAATGAATATTTTTCTGGCTGAATGAATGCACAAATAAACTGAGTTGGTTTTGGATAGACATTTTTCAGTGTTTTTTGCTTTCATGCACCAACATGTAGGCTTATATTCCTTCTTTTTAAGTTTAAGATCTTCATGAAAGGAATCAATGTTGCTTTATAGAAAGAATAACATGCTAAGGTTTTTGGACGTAGTCCCATCTCTGACAACAAAATAACCATATAAGCTTAGGCAAGTCATAATTTTTTAGGACCAAAACCTCGTCATTTGCAAAATCAGGGGTGAATTCTTAGGTTCTTACTTCCCAAAATCTATTTTACTTTCTTTATTTCCTATACAACTAAAAGTGCCTTATTTTATAAGTTGCTTATTTGCTATATAATCCACAAGTGAGAATGCACAGAGCTGGCTGCTGCCTCATTGTCTTAGTGGTAAAGTTCTAGATACACAGAAAAAGATAAATGAGAGTTATGATTACTATTGTACCAGTCAGTACTGATGCAACATATCAAGCTGGTAATAGTAATGTTTCCTTAATATCATATATAACTGCCAAAAACAGATTCTTAACAATTATGTCTGCCTATTTAACTTTTGGTGTTTAAATTTTACTAAATATCTTGGAAATGGTAACGAAGCTTCCAATCTAAAAATATCTACCTCCTACTACTATCTATCTCCTACTAAGAATTAATCTATCTCCTAACTTATCTATCAATCAAAAGTTGAAGAAAAATTTATTGAGAAATGTGTAATAATATCTGTGGCACGCACTGGAAATCCATGCAGTAATAAATAGATCCAGTCTCTACCTTTGATAAATTTCAAGTTGAGATTTTGAGTAAAAGATTCTAATAAGTATATGAACCAACTTCTACAGAAATTATACCTCGTGGCACAATACTATACAGCTAAGGAATTGCCTTGGATTTGAATAGACATTTCTCCATAAAAGACAGACAAATGGTCAACAGGTTTATGAAAAAAATGCACAATGTCACTAATCCTCAGCAAAATGCAAATTAAAACCACCATGAAATATCACCTCATACCTATTAGAATGCCTATTACATAAATTGAAAAAGACAACAGTGTTGACAAAGATGTGAAGAAATTGAAGTCCTTGTAATAGGGAATGCAAAATGGTGACACCATTATGGAAAACAGTATGGGAGCTTCTCAAAAAACAGTAGCAATAATGTATGCTCTGGCAATTCTACTTCTGTGTATTTATCCAAAAAAAAAAAAAAAAATGAAATCAGGATCTTGAAGAGATATTAGCATGCCTATATTCATAGCAATATTATTTGTAATAGCCAAAATGTGGATCTAAATGTCCATGGACAGATAAATGAATAAAGGAAATCTGATATATGCATACAATGGAATGCTGTTCAGCCTTTAAAAAAAGGAAATTCTGCAATATGTAACAACATGTATGATCCTTGAGGACATTATGCTAGGTGAAATAGGCCAACCACAAAAAGACAAATACTGCACGATTCTACTTACCTGAGTTATCTAAAATGTCACAGAATTAAAGAGTGGAATTGGAATTGTGGCTGTAAAGGGCTGAGGGGGGAAGGGAAAATGGGGAGTTACTAGTCAGTGGGTAAAGTTTCAGTTAATCATGAAGAATAAGTTGTGAAGATCTGCTATACAACATCAACAGTAAAAGCTTATGCATTTCAAAATCGTTAAGTGAGTAGATCTCATGTAAGTGTTCTTACCACAATAAAAGAATTAATAAAGTAAAAAACAAATGCCTGTGCAACTCAAGATCCCTGTAATGTATCTCATCTCTCTTTATATTAAATTTCCTTGCCCTGCACATCAACTGTGTTGTAATAAAAACTGTTATATCAGACTTTTCCTTGTGTGATGAGAAAACCTTTCTACGTGGAACTGAAGTTGACTTAACCATTTAAAAGAGATATTAGCACACGTTATCTATCTGAATGGATTAAAAAGGGGATGAGAGCACAACAAGATTGAGCATGAAACAGAATCAAAATTACAAACTGCGCTGTGCTCAAAACAGCTCGCATTTTGTAATCAGAGCTCTCCCAGATGTTCTCAAAGAGTCCCAGGACAATCATGTGGAAAATAAGGATATGAGGCAATGAGAGAACTATATATCCTGGGGATTTGTTTCTTTATAACGAAACTCCTTTAAAGTAATTTATCAAAGTCACCCCAGGACTGAAGACATTTACCATGGTTGTAAAACTTCAAACTTAGTGCTCTCTTTTTGGAAACTGAAATTGCTGCAGTCTTTTTTTTTGATTGATCAATTCTTTAAAAAGTCAATTTGTCATTTACGATAAATATAGGTAAGAGAGGATGAAAAGAAAATGTTGCCAGAGACAACAGTGGAGTGGAAGTTGGATGATACTAATAAAGTTTATGCTTAAGGTCATTTTCAAAAACATAGCACAATGTATACAAGTAAATAACACACTGAATATAAGAGCAAATTCCATGTCTGTTTTTGAACAAACAGCACATTCTGTAGATTTTAGGTCCATTAACATCAGGAACTAATCTTTTACATAAGCCATTACTATTATCTTGTCCAAAGCTGAGGTCATACACTAGGGAGAGAGGGGTGAACTTTTTATTTCACACACACCCATTGCTGGCTGAGCTTAGCATGTGAGAAATCTGTTACCCTATTAATTATATGAGTTGAAAACAATTCTTGTTCATATTAGTCAGAAGATTATAACTCTCTTTATAATAAGTAAAGATAGAGATTACTTTAAAATATTTTGGAGGATTTTGTAAAATCACAGTTGGGACAGAGGCTGCTGCCAACCGTAGAACTGCTTTTAATTAAAACCTTGCTCAACATCCTTACAGCAGAGTTTTCTTATTTTTCTATTATATGAAGATTAACTGATTCAGCAATTATTGAACCCTGGACACATTATAAAATTTTCTTCCGAGACTGTTTAGCCAAGAAAAAAGTCAGCTGTGATTCATTAGATAACAACACTATCAGGAAGAATGTGCTCTAAGTTATCCCTTAGTATTTTTTTTTTTTTTTTTGGTGGCTGTAAAACATACAGGCCTGAACTAAAAGAAAGCTTTCTCATTTTAAATTTAATAGATATATCTATAATTAAATGGTAATGGTAGACACATATATATACACATATATATATATGTATGTATATATATATATGGCCAATGGACCCATTAAACAGAATGTCAAAGTTAGATAAACTGGGTTCCATTCATAATTTAGATTGCTTCACTATATGCCATAGTAAAACTACTATTACTCAATACTTAGCCCATAAAGTCAAGCCAACTTTGTCTATTAAGGGCTGTGGTGCAGTTTTCACATAATATGCGCATGTTATAGAGAACTAGAGGGACTACACAGAACTTAATTCTTCAGCATTTTCTTGGACTCCAGTAAACCTCCAAATGCTCTCCCCCTCATCAAAATTTACTATTAACTCCAAATTTTTGCAAATGACTTTGTCACTAGCTATGTGGAATATATCACGTTTCTTTTACTTTTTCACTCTATTTTCTGAGAATGATATTTGCAACAGTGAAAGAAAAACTTTTGTGATCACATTCCACTGTTTTCTGATTGCGAAATGATTAAAATAGTATCTAAGTGATCTTCATAAAATGACAAACAACAACGATAATTGGGAAGTTCAAAAACCTTCTGTCAACCTTGATAGAACTGCTAGGTAAAAACAAAATCAGCAAAATATAGAAGATCTGAACAACATTATCAACTATAAAAATATGGCATCTATAGAACACTTCACTGAACAACAGCTGAATATACATTTTTTCAAGCATGCATGGAACGTTCCTCGAGATATATCAAGTCCTAGCTATAAAACAAACCTCAACAACTTAAAAAAAATTGAATTTATAAGACTGTGTTCTCTAATCATAACGTAATTAAACTAAAAACTAATAGAATAAGAAGAAAATCTCTGCACCTTGAAAATTAAACAATACACTTTTAAATAATCCATGATTCAGAGGGAGTATCAGAGGAAATAAAAATGCATAGAACTGAATGAAAATAAAAAATACAACATATCAAAATACGTGAGATGTAGAGATGTAGGGAAAGCTGTTATGAAAGAGAAATTGATAGCACAAAATGCTTATGTTAGCAAAAAGAAAAGAGTGAAGGTCTTAAATCAATTGCCTCTGTGCTAAATTTAGGAAACTAGAAAACCAAGAGTAAATAAATGCAAGGCAGGTAAAGTGTGAAATAACAAGTAAAAGAGCAGAAATCCATGTAATTGGAAATCAGAAGACAATAGAAAAGAATCAACAAAACAAAAATTGGTTCTTTGGAAAAAATAATAAAATTGATGAGCTTCTAACAGGACTGACCAAAATTTTAAAAGAGAGGACACAAGGGACAAATATCAGCCCTTTAAAGACTAAGCTGCAGCACTATGAGCAGCTTCTACTCACACATTCAAAGTAGACTGATGGATCAATTCACTGAAAGCCACAAACCATAAAATCCCAACCAAAGAGAAATGTATCATTTGATTAGTTTTTGATTATGCAAGAAATCCAATTTATAATTAGAAGTCTTCTGAAGAAAACAATTACATGCCCAGATGGTTCCAGTGAAGAATTCTAACAAACATTTAAAGAATACCAATTTTTATATGGTCTTTTCCAGAAAAAAGAAAAGGAGAGAAAACTTCTTAATTTATATTATGAGGTCAGAATTACTCTGACACCAAAATAACAAAGAAAAATTACAGATCAATATCCCTCATGAGTATACATGCAAAAATCTTTAGCAAATTGAATTAAAAAATGTACAAAAACAATTATACACTGTGAATAAATGAGATTTATTTCAAGTAATGAAAGTCTGGTTCAAAATTCAAAAATCAGTCAATGTAATTGACTATATCAAAAAGCTGAAAACAAACATATGTATATATATTTGTGTGTGTGTGTATATATATATAAAATTAAATCAATTGAAGTAGAAGCATTTGAAAACTCCAACACCCATTAATTATAAAACTCTCAGAAAGTTATAATTACAGAAGATTTGCGTCAACATGATAACAAAATGTTTAAAAAAAAATGCTTATAGCTAACAGTATATGTAATAGTGAAATACGGAAAGCTTTGCCACTGAGATTAGGAACATATTAAAGACGTCTACTCTTACCTCCCATATTTAACATAGTACTGCAAATTCTGATCACTCCAGTGAGGCAAGAAAAAGAAATGAAAGTTATACAGATTGGAATGTAAGAAATAAAATTGTCCCTATCTGCAGGTGACATGATTGTCTTAGAAGAAAATTCCAAGATATCTATATAAAAATTAAAAAGTAGAACTGTTAAATTAGTTCAGTAGTTTGAAAGATACAAAACTAACACAAAGCAACTCATTCTTATATGTTAACAAATAACATGTGAAAACTGAAATTAAAAACAATACCATTTTTAATCACTCCAAATAAAATGAAACTTATATATAAACTTAAGAAAATGCATACAGGACCTCTACACTGAAGATTCCAATATATTGTTGAAAGAAATAAAAGACCTAAGTAAATGAAGAGAGTTACTGTGTTAATGAACTGTGATTCAAGATATGAACAATCTTCTAATTGATCTACATGTTTAATGTAAGTTCCAACAAGATTTGCATAGACATAAGCTTATTCTAAAGTTTATATGGAAACACACAGACTCAAGAATAGCTAAAACAATCTTGACAAAGAATACAATGGAAGGAATTATTCTACCTGATATTAAGGCTTACTATCTAGCTATAATAAATGAGAGGGTATATTATGGCATAGGGATACAAGGAAATACTAATAGTAAAGAATAGAAAATCCAATAATAGACACAAAGGAATACCGATATGATTGCAATAAAGTTCAAAAACAACTTGCTAGATGAAGGATAACCTTCTCAACAAACAGTGCTGGAGCACTGATATACAGTTGTATATCATAGGCAAAATATGAACTTTGATTTAAATTACATGTTATTCTAAAAATGAACTCAAGATGGATCACAGACTTAAATGTAAAACAAAATGATTGATAAATTGAACCTCATCAAAATGAAAAACTTTTCCTCTGACAATGACCTTTATGAATATGAAAGGACAAATCACAGACTTGGAGAAAACATTTGCAAACCACGTATCTGACAAAGGACTAGTATCTAGAATTTATAATGAACTTTCAAAACTCAACATTAAAAAGAAAACAATTCAATTAGAAAATGGGCAATAGCCAAATAGATTTCAACCAATGAGGATATGCAGATAACAAATAAGCAAAAGAAAAGATGTTCAAAATTATTATGTATTAAGGACATTCAAATTAAAATCACAATGAGACATTACTACGGGACTATCAGAATGAATAAAACAAAAAATAGTTACAACAGCAAATGCTGGTCAGGAGACATACAAATTAGATCATTCATAGATTGTTGCTGGGAATGTGAGATGGTGCAACCATTCTGGCTCCGGAGCAGTTTAGCAGTTGCTTATAAAACTAAATACATATAGTTACTTGGTGACTCAGCAGTTGAATCCTTGGGTGTATATTCTAGAGAAGTGAAGAGTGATGCTCACAATAATATGTATATGAATGTTCACAGGAGTTTTGTTAATAATAGCAAAAAAACTGGAAACAATCCAAATATTCTTCAACTGTTGAATACACAAACTTGATACAACTGTACCATGAAACATTACTCAACAATAAAAGACACAAACTATATTATTGATACAAAGCAACTTAGATAAATCTCAAGGAAATTGTGCTCTGTAAAAAAAGTCAATGCTGAAAGACTACATAATATATGGTTCCATTGATATAACATTCTTGAACTGACAAAATGGTAGAGACAAAGAACAGATTAGGAGACACCAGGTGTTACGAATGGGGGGACAGGTAGAGGAAGGTAGATATTGTTATAAAAGTACAATCAGAGGTATCCTTACAAGTGATAATTTATAAATTATAAACGTTTATAATTAAAAAATAGAAAAAAGTAAAATGGCAGTTGTTTTTTATTTGCATATTTTTTAAAAATATGACTTTAAGTTCTGGGATACATGTGCAGAACATGCAGATTTGTTACATAGCTATACACATGCCATGCTGGTTTGCTGCACCTATCAACCCATCATCTACATTAGGTATTTCTCCTAATGCTGTCTCTCTCTTACCCCTTAACCCCCCAACAGGCCCCGGTGTGTAATGTTCCCCTCCCTTTTTCCATGTGTTCTCATTATTCAGCTCCTACTTATGAGTGAGAATATGTGGTGTTTGGTTTTCTGTTCCTGTGTTAGTTTGCTGAGAATGATGGCTTTCAGTTTCATTCATATCCCTGCAAAGGACATGAACTCATCCTTTATTATTGCTGCACAGTATTCCATAGTGTATATGTGCCACACTTTCTTTACCAGTCTAACATTGATGGGCATTTGGGTTGGTTCCAAGGTAGAGTAATTCCTTCCATTGTATCCTTTGTCAAAATTGTTTTCACTATTCTTGAATCTGTGTGTTTTCATATAAACTTTAGAATAAGCTTGATTATGTCTATACAAATCTTGTTGGAAATTGCATTAAACTTATAGATCAGTTAGAAGACTGTTCATATCTTGAATCACAGTTCATTAACAGAGTAGCTCTCATCATTTATTTAGGCCTTTGATTTCTTTTTTTGCAACCCCTGCACTTTTTTGCTTTCCATTTGCTTGGTAAATATTCCTGCATCCCTTTATTTTGAACCTATGTGTGTCTTTGCACATGATATGGGTCTCCTGAATACAGCACACCAGTGGGTCTTCACTCTTTATCCAGTTTTCCAGTCTGTATCTTTTAATTCTGACATTTAACCCATTTAAATTTAAAGTTGACATCATTGTTTGTGAATTTGATCCTGTCATGATGCTAGCTGGTTATTTTGTCTCTTAGTTGATGCAGTTTCTTCATAGTGTCAATGGTCTTTACAATTTGGTATGTTTTCACAGTGGCTGGTACTGGTTTTTCCTTTCCATATTTAGTGCTTCCTTCAGGACTCTTGTAAGGCAGGTGTGGTGATGACAAAACCTCTCAGCATTTGCTTTTCTGTAAAAAATTTTATTTCTCCTTTACTTAGGAAGCTTAGTTTGGCTGGATATAAAATTCTGTGTTAAAATTCTTTTAATAATGTTGAATATTGGCCCCCTCTCTCTTCTGGCTTGTAGAGTTTCTGCTGAGAGATCTGCTGTTAGTTTGATGGCCTTCCCTTTTTGGATAACATGACCTTTCTCTCTGGCTGCCCTTAACATCTTTTCCTTCATTTCATCCTTGGTGCATCTGATGATTATGTGTTTTGGGGTTGCTCTTCTATAGCAGTATCTTAGTGGTGTTCTCTATATTTCCCAAATTTGAATGTTGACCTGTCTTGCTAGGTTAGGGAAGTTCTCCTGGATAATATTCTGAAGAGAGTGTTTTCCAACTGGATTCCATTTGCCCCGTCACTTTCGGGTGTACCAATCAAACATAGATTTGGTCTTTTCACATTGTTCCCTATTTCTTGAAGGCTTTGTTTAAACCTTTTTATTCTTTTTCCTCTAATCTTTTCTTCTTGCTTTATTTCATTATGTTGATCTTCAACCTCTGATATCCTTTTTTCCCCTTGATTGATTCAGCTACTGATACCCGTGTATGCTTCCTGAAGTTCTTGTGCTGTGTTTTTCAGCTCCATCAAGTCATTATGTTTTTCTTTAAACTGGATATTGTAGTTAGCAATTCCTCTAACCTGTTTTCAAGGCTCTTAGCTTCCTTGCATTGGGTTAGAACATGCTCCTTTAGCTCAGAGGAGTTTGTTATTACCCACCTACTGAAGCCTACTTCTGTCAGTACATCAAACTCATTCTCTGTCCAGTTTTGTTCCCTTGCTGGAGAGGAGTTGTGATCCTTTGGAGAAGAAGCATTCTGATTTTTGAAATTTTCAGCCTTTGTGTGCTTGTTTTTCATCATCTTCATGGATTTATCTACCTTTGGTCTTTGATGTTGGTGATCTTCGGATGGGGTTTTTGTGTGGACATCCTTTTTGTTGATGTTGATGATGTTCCTTTTTGTTTGTTAGTTTTCCTTCTAACAGTTAGGCCCCTCTGGTGCAGGTCTGCTGAAGTTTGCTGGAGGTCCACTTCAGACCCTGTTTGTCCCAGTGTCACCAGCAGGGGATGCAGAAGAACAAAGATTGCTGCCTGTTCCTTCCTCTGGAAGCTTGGTCCCAGAGGGGCACCCACCAGATACCAGCTGGAGCTCTCCTGTATGAGGTGTCTGTCGACCCCTGCTGGGAGGTGTCTCCCAGTCAGGAGGCACAGAGGTCAGGGACCCACTTGAGGAGGCAGTCTGTCCTTTAGCAGAGCTCAAGCACTGTGCTGGGAGATCCACTGCTCTCTTCAGAGGCTGCAGGAACATTTAAGTCTGCTGAACTGTGCCCACAGCTGCCCCTTCCCCCAGGTGCTCTGTCCCAGGGAGATGGGAGTTTTATCTATAAGCCCCTGATTTTGGCTGCTGCCTTTCTTTCTGAGATGCCGTGCCCAGAGAGGAGGAATCTAGAGAGGCAGTCTGGCTACAGCCGCTTTGCAGAGCTGCGGTGGGCTCCACCCAATTTGAACTTCCCAGCCAGTTTGTTTACACTGTGAGGGGAAAACCATCTACTCAAGCCTCAGTAATGGCTCACACCCCTCCCCTCACCAAGCTCAGGCATCCCAGGTTGACTTCAGACTGCTTTGCTAGGAGCGACAATTTCAAGCCAGTGGATCTTAGTTTGCTGGGCTCTGTGGGACTGGGATCCACTGAGCTAGACCACTCAGTTCCCTGGCTTCAGCCCCCTTTCCAGGGGAGTGAACGGTTCTGTCTCACTGTAGTTCCAGGCACCACTGGGGTATGGAAAAAAAAAAAAAAAAAAAAAAAACTCCTGCAGCTAGCTCAGTGTCTGCCCAAATGGCCACCCAGTTTTGTACTTGAAACCCAGGGCCTGGGTGGTGTAGGCACCTGAGGGAGTCTCCTGGCCTACAGGTTATGATGACCGTGGGAAAAGCATAGTATCTGGGCTGGAATGCACCATTCCTCAGGGCATGGTCCCTCATGGCTTCCCTTGGCTAGGGGAAGAAGTTCCACAACCCCTTGCACTTCCTGGGTGAGGTGATACCCCACCCTGCTTCGGCTCACCCTCCATGGCCTGCACCCATTGTCTAACCAGTCTCAATGAGATGATCCAGGTACCTCAATTGGAAATGCAGAAATCACCCACCTTCTGCATTGATCTCGCTGGTAGCTGCAGACCTGAGCTGTTCCTATTTGGCCATCTTACCACCCCGTCTAAAGGGCAGTTCTTAAGATTATGGCTGAGGTAAGTCCTTGAAGAAATACAAAATCAAACAGTATAGCCTATAAAACATCAACAGGACTTTGAATTAAATAAAACAGTAAATACCACTATAATCATAAATAGCAAGATGAATATTTAATAATATGCAAAGCATCTTACCACCCTGGAAAGAGAAATTATTAGGTATGATACTCCTATTTTCAGAAAATACTAATCAGAGATTCTTACCCTGGGAATGTTTCATGTGGTCATGTAAAAACTTTGAATACACGGCTGCAGACTTTGTCATAAAACTGAGTCTGTTCTTGGCACCATAATTTCAGAGGAATAGGAAACACTTCAGAGGGTTTAAAAGAATCGCAGATTATGATTAAAGAGTTGGAGAAAAACATCTCTTTAAGTGAAAGCTAGAAGAATCAGTGTGGTTTGAGGCAGAAAAGAGAATGACAGGAAGAGGCTTCAAGTTTTGTTGAAAGTTGTTAACCAAAGGTAAGAATTGGCTATTGTCTGTTTATACAGAGAAAGAAACAAAGTGACACAGGTTAACGTCTCTACCTGAAAACGTTTTAGCACAATAAAGCGACTTCAATGAGTACATGTTAAGAACTTAAATTTATTTAACTCAACATTATGAAATAGGCAATGTCATGCCTTTAAAAAAGGATACATTAAGGCTCAAGGGTTTTTTTTTTCTTCTTCTTCTTCTTCTTTTTGCCTAAGGCTGTACACTAAATGGTAGAATTTTCGTTCTAATCAAGAGTGGCTAAGTTCAGTCTCTCAGTTTCTAACCAATGTACCAGGTCAGAGGTTGGCAAACTACAACTCAAGAAAAAATATAGCCTTAGGCTTTTGTTGTATGACCCATGAGCTAAGAATGATTGTAATATATTTAAACACTTACAGGTTAAACAAATAAAAAATAATGTTTGATGACATGTGAAAGTTGCATGACATTCAGATAGTTGACTAGTCCCACCAGAGACTATATGAGGTAACAAAGCCTAAAATATTTTTTTGCAGAAAAAGTTTACTAATCCCTGCCCTATGATATTCCATGTAGTATTGAACTGCATAAATAAATGTTCAACCTTGTAATGTTCTATTCTAGGAAGTAATCTCTGATGCATTGTAAAATAGGATATATGCTCCTGTATCAGGAAGGGATGAATTTAGAGATTTCTTGAAGATAGGAAAGCAAATGGGAGAGCTTCAGAAAAAATTCTAAAGTGATTATTCTTTGTACTTGTAAGCACTAAAAATATATAAGGAAATTGGAACGGAAATCTGATGTTTCTCAAGGCACAGCACAATGGAAACAGCAGCCCATATCACATTTAAGCTGAGTAGAACACATGGTCTGGATCAGTGGTGCCCAAGTCATGTAGCTTACGTTTTCTGTTCTATAATGTTAAGCTCTAAACTGATTTTGTTTAGAAAAAAAATCAAAGAATAATATAAATCTCAAGATGATATTTCTGAAAATATTCCAAACAAATAACTGTGCTGACTATAATGCTATGTATCGGCCCATTACTTCTAAAAATAAAATTTAAAAATCCAAGGTTTCTATGAAAGAATTAAGTGGAAAAAATTACAGTTCCTATGTCTAAGCCTCTCTTTTCCAGAGCATAATAGTACCCTTAGTTGAAACTCATAATGTCAAGAGATAATCCCTTAAAACTATTTAGCATCCCTTCAAGCACTGAAGCAGAGGATTTGTGGAGAGATAGATGGGAGAGTAATTCCTCTTTGCTTTCCTTGCCCTTTCCTTCATTTCAGAGATACTGTTGGTTTGCCTTCAGTGTATTCCTCTCTTCCTAGAAGGATCTTTCTTTTCAGTTTATATGTGAGTAAATTATTTTGCATTAGCTATTGTGCACATTATCACTTTTATTAACCAAACTGGTCTTTGAGAAGCACTGTATTAGAAAAAATAAATAAATTTTGAAAAACTCCTGGGATTCTAGTAAACATAGTGCAAACAAATACTGCCTCTTGTCTTCATTTCAGTTTTTTTCCATTCATAAAATAAAATAAACAATCTCTAAGTCTTCTGCATTGCCACTCTTAAATGACCAAAAAACTTTGTAATTTAAGAAAGATAAACATGATAAAAGACATCGACCTTTTAAAAAAGAATTCACTGTATTCAATCAATTAAGCATCATTCTATTTCAATATAGTTTTGGCATAAATAGCTTGGGAGACAGAAAAGAGACATTTTTAGGAGTATCAGCCATTTCATTCTGACAACAAAACTGATTTCATGTCTTCTGTTAAGCGTCCTGTAAATCTAGATGTTGGTGTAATAGTATTTAAAGTGTGATAAGTAAAGAAAAGAAAATGAATTTTGATTGGGCAGGGATTGGGAGAGGTCATTGTACAATTCATTCGTGGCTTCAATAGTTGATGTTAAAAAAGAACCAAAAAGTACTGTTTTTCTGTGAGTAAGAGTGGATGTCTTGAGAGGTTCAGAAAAGGTTCACATTGCCCTTGCACAAATATGTTTTCCACAGCTCATTGCCAGAATGGAGAGAAACAGAAGGGCAAGAAATTAGTAAAAATTTCTGATCTCACTTTGTGTTTCTGGACTTCCCTAGAGTGTAAAGTACCAAAAAAATCACACTGGAGAGACTAATGCTTTTTTTCCCATTGTTTTGCCAGGAGCAAAAGTATTTTGCATAGCTCTACGCCTAAACTAACAGGCTCTAAAATTTTAGATTTCTTCAAACTCTTAACCACTGACATATCTTCATTTATCCAGTTTAAGGCCTGAAATATAAAATACATAAAAGGTGAAAATTATAGGATAATTATAAAACAGATTTAGTTTATATAGGGGTTAGCTTAATTTCTCTTCCTGTAAGGGAAATGATAACCTAAAGGTGTATTTTTTTTAGATTTAAAAATATAACTCTTAACTTGGTCATTAAATAATACTTGATTTGCCCTAAGATGTGTAAATGGTGCTATTAATATATATTTTTAATTGCCTTACTATAGTATAAAGTTATGTGAAAACCAGACAACCCATGTAAAACTAAGCGGGGAGACGATGAGACATTTTTAAATTACCTAAATTTCAGTATTTGGTCATTCATTTATTCATTAAATTATTCTTTCATTATTTTGTCCACTGATTTATAACAGATCCTATGTTTCCCAGGTAATATTATTTTGAAATTGAATATCTATTGGCAATTTTCATCCATAGTATTTACAATGTACATAATTTTCACTCCATTACACTAGACTATTTTATGTTTTCAAGACACAAAGGAAATGATATAATTGCTGTGGTTTAAGATATAAGTATATCCAGAATCTATAAGGAACTTAAACAAAATTACAAGAAAACAAAACAACCCCATCAAAAAGCAGGCAAAGTATAGTTTGAAGTCAGGTAGCGTGATGCCTCCAGCTTTGTCCTTTTGACTTAGGATTGTCTTGGCAATGCGGGCTCTTTTTTGGTTCCATATGAACTTTAAAGCAGTTTTTTCCAATTCTGTGAAGAAACTCATTGGTAGCTTGATGGGGATGGCATTGAATCTATAAATAACCTTGGGG
>NW_016804447.1:2566767-2572581 GCF_001698545.2 Rhinopithecus bieti | reverse complement strand
TTAGAATGGTGATCATTAAAAAGTCAGGAAACAGTAGATGCTAGGGAGGCTGTGGAGAAATAGGAACGCTTTTACACTGCTGGTGGGAATGTTAATTAGTTCAACCATTGTGGAAGACGGTGTGGCAATTCCTCAAGGATCTAGAATCAGAAATACCATTTGACCCAGCAATCCCATTACTAGGTATATATCAAAAAGAATATAAATCATTCTACTATAAAGACACATACACATGTATTTTTATTGCAGCACTATTTACAATAGCAAAGTCATGGAACCAACCCAAATGCCCCTGAATGATAGACTGGATAAAGAAAATGTGGTACATATACACCTCAGCAAACTAATTCAGGAACAGAAACCCAAACACCGCATGTTCTCAATCATAGTGGGAGTTGAACAATGAGAACACATGGACACAGGGAGAGGAACAACACATACCAGGGCCTGTTGGAGGGTAGGGAGAAAGGGGAGGGAGAGCATTAGGACAAACACCTAATGCACGTGGGGCTTAAAACCTAGATGACAGGTTGAGAGCAGCAAACCAGCATGGCACTTATAACCTATGTCACAAACCTGCACATTCTGCACATGTATCCCAGAACTTAAAGTGAAAAAAAAAAAACCCCATAAGAACTCCAATAAAGGAGAGACTAAGGATATTAAGAAACAATCCCACTGGAAAAGTAGAAATGGCTGATAGCATATTTCAAAAATTTTCAGCTTTCTAATAAGCAAAGAAGTGCAATCAACACAGCATTCTATTTTGCTTAATTGTAAAATAAAAATAGAAATGTGAAAAGCAACAAAAAAAATATGTAAGTGAAAAAATAATCCTGCCTGGGCTTCAAATTCTAGCTTTAAGACTAATTAACTGATAGCTTTTGGCAAGTTACCTGTCTTCTTATCCTGTTTTCTCATCATGAATATGGAATAGTTATATATACCTTCCTTAGCCATTATAGGTATTAAGTGAAATGATACGTAAAGTGCTAAGCATAGTTTCAGGCCCAAGGTATTCAATGCATACAAAGTGGTTTCCCTTTTTTCTCCCTATTTTTTTTTTTTTTCTTTTCTACATCACCTTTATTCTTGATCTTCAAAACGAATAGTAACAATCATACTTATTCCATATGCCCATTATGTCTATATCAGAGGGTGATATGATTTGGATTTGTGTCCTCACCCAAATCTCATGTGGAATTGGAGGAAGGGACTGTTGAGAGGTGATTGAATCAAAGGGTGAATTTCTGCCTTTTTGTTGTCATGATAGTGAGTTCTCATGATATCTGATGGTTTAAAAGTGTGTGGCACCTCCCTTCTCCCTCTTTCTTTTCCACCCCATGTGAAGAAGGTGCATGCTTCCCCTTCATCCTTCCACTATAATTGTAAGTTTACTGAGGTCTCCCAGCCATCCTTCCTGTTAAGCCTGCAGAACTTGTGAGTCAATTAAACCTCTTTTCTTCATAAATTATCCAGTTTCAGGTAGTTCTTTATAGCAGCATGAGAATGGATTAATACAGAGGAACTCTATCTTTTTGTTTTCATAACAGCTGGTACACTGTTAGGATTTAGTAAATGTTTGCATAAAGAATGTTTACTGTTTGTTATTTTGGGTGCAGTTCAAAAGTTCAATGTCCAAACAAGCATTGTTGTTCTGAATATATTAGGTTCTTCTTTGCTTTTTCAGTTTGTCATCATTTTTTGTTGGACTCATGGTTCTTAAATGTTCTTATGCATGCTCAAAATTGTACCTTATTATTGATAATTCACCTCCTAGACTGTGAATGCCACAAAGTCAGAAACAATGTCTATTTTGTTCAGTAATATATCCCAAATGTTCCTCGCTTTTAATAGAGAATTACTAAATAGATGTTTAATCAATGGTAAAATGAGTAATATTAATTAATGATTAAATGAAGAGATAAAGTATACTATGGTTATTTAATTTTCACAGTTCATAACTATACAGTCTGCTATTGTTATTTTACTAGAAGTTTTGCTTTAACTTTTGGTTACATTTTGCCTTATTTTTTGGAGATTACTTGAAATTTCCTCTATCACTGCTCTCAGGAGATACACAATCTGACAGGTTTCTGCTAAAATACTCTGATTTGACAAAATCTTAACACTGACTAATAAGTGTCCAGGCTTGATATATATCATCCAATAGAACTCCAAGGCCATATCAATGGAAATGTAAAAAGTACTAAACGTATTATCTCTTGAAGGCCCAAGTCTCAGACCTAAGAGATCAGACAGCTTTCTGCAATTAAGCATAAATTTTAGAAAATCATCGATTAGCTAACACTTATTTATCATCTATCATAAGGCAGCCACTGGCTATGTGTGTTTCCTATGTTCTTTTATTTATGCTTTTCAACAAAATATGCAAGGTAGGATTCCAATCACCAATAAGTATCTAATTAGCAATAGAGAAAATACATATTAAATTTTGAGACTACAGTGTCAAGCTCTCAAACCTATGATGACATTTTGAACTGGGTCAAATATTTTTTCTTGTTGGCAATGAGATCATGATTGGTGGTAACAGTGGCTAGTATGTTTTAACTGTATTGTTAATTATAACCTTGGCCTGTGTGTTGGATTCTTCTTGGGCAGCCTACCATAACATCTCATTTTCCAGCTTTGTCAACAGGTGTGTAAAAGAGTCCATGACCAATGAATGTGTATTTCTGATTAGGAATTTTACATACTCATTGTAGAAAAGGTAGAAAATAAAAGAGAAAACAAACAGAAAAATACAATAATATGGTCACTGATAACTACCAGCTATAGGATATTCACTTTAACATTGAAAACTTTTTCTATAATTACACACATGCCCCCACACCCACTTATATATAAAAGTAACATTATACTGTATATACGGCTTTGTATCTTAGTTTGTTCAATTTGACATCATAGAGTAACAACATATTCCTGTGTTATTAAAACTTTTATAAAATATTCTTATCAGCCATCTTTTTTTTTAGTTTTATTTTAAGTTCAGGGGTTCAAGCGCAGCTTTTTTACATACATAAACTTGTGTCAAGGGGGTTTGTTGTTGTACTGTATGGCTTTATCATAATTTACTTAACCCAACCTTGTCATTGAAAACGTGTGTTGTTTCCAATTTCTATCTGTTAAATATTTTAAGTGGCATCATGGCTACCTTTGAATTGAAGATCTTCTCCCCATTTGTGTCAAGTGCAAGACTACCTATATGAATTACACATTTCCTAGATGACTTTTTTTTCAGGATATTTGATGATACCCACCTTCTACTGAGTTACATTTATATCAGCAAAGTAATTTCATAGGACCTTTGATGAAACATAATACTACTATATCGAAGAGCTATTGGAATCGCATTTCTATTATAAATTGTACTTTACCCTACTGGTGTTGGTAAATACAATGAACAAGATATTATGCATTATGAATTATGCAAGGTAATAAATGATTTGAACCAAATAAATGGTAATCTGTAGAGTTCAGGAGAGCAAGAGATCATTGGCTGTCAGATTTTAATATTTTTTCAGTTTTCATTATTTCAGTTCCCACCTCTTCAAATACATTATTTAATTATCTCTGCTGTTTATTTGATGTATAATAGCAAATACACATACAAGTTTTTTCATAGAACAAATATGGAGCTAAAGTGAGTTACTTGATTTATGTATTTTATTACATTATTCTATAATTGAATGCAATAATTTTGTCAGTAGAAATTAGAACATCAATAATTTATTTTCAAAAATTTGACAAAGCTCCAGACTTTCTCCAGAGTATTATACATTTCACTCTACAGACAAGAATGAGACTTTCCTATAGTCATGTTTCACTGATAACATTGTTTCTTTAATGATGAGTTGAGTTTGATATATTATTGCAGATATTGCTTCTTGTAGCTCACAAGTTCAACAAAGCTATTAAATCATCTTCCAAATCATGAATTTTTCATTTAAAATCTATTATTAAAGCATTATTATGTGGAACAGTTGAAGTTTTGCCAATGATAATCAACATTTTATTTCCTCATTTTAAAAGTTTGCTGCAAAATGCATTTTCATTCCGTAGAAACTAGTTCAAATGAAATTATGAATCTAGACTGTGATGACACATTTGGATTGGTATTCTTTTTAACTTTATAATTAATAGTGGAAAACATTCTGAGAGTAGTAGTTTTTTTTTTGTTTGTTTTTTCAGCACTCTTTGATAAAATATTCTAGTACTTTTTATTGTTTTAAGTGCTTTATTTTGTAAAATTGTTTTATAACGCCTTTTTTCACCACCAATGATTAAATGTTTCTTTATTTTCCCTAAGAGCTTTCATGAAGCACGATTATCATTCTGGTTAAATTGGTGTATACCTCTGGTTAATAGTTCTTCTAGACAGTATTATTTTATGTTTCATCATTTTCACTCCTAATAATGGGAGCACAAGGTATCAGCATCCAACACTTTTGGCACTGGCATTAAAAAGCCACCCATTACTTTTGTTTGTTTAAGTAATTGAAAGTTCTATGTTATCTGAGAAATACAAATAATTTGTACAATATCTTGTACTAATTTGTGCATAGTATCAAATGATATTTCAAGCATTTTTCATTTTTTTACAAAATCAGAAAATGTGCTAGGCTGAGGTTTCTCATTAATTTTTCTGTGTTCTCCTACAGATCAGAAAATTAATTCCTATTAAACTTAAAAAGTAAGTTAACAAATTTATAACAACATTTTTGCCTCTCTATTCTGGCTGTTTTTTATTGTTTCTTATCAATATCTAAACTTATTAAGAACAGACTAGTACATATTTCCTACTTAAGGGAGAGTTAGAATATACTAATGACATACTGTGAAGAAGTAGTAACAACTTCATATGTCCAGCAACAACAAAAAAAAATGAATAAAAGAGTAACTGTTCCAAAGCCAGAATACTTTATGTGTAGGATGACCAAATCTTTTATCATTCAAAGCAGGACACTTTTGAGTGTGAAAGTGGATACAATTAATAATTATTGCAGGACAATTTGCATGAACCAGGACTGCCTCCGGCAAAGCAGGCTATGTGTTGTATCTACCATAAGGAATGCACACCATAGCGGCATTGTCTACCTTAACATGGGACAAATTAGAAGATCATGGTGTTGGTTCTTCTTAAAAAAATTCTGGATAATTCGTCTGAACTAATGAGTTAATGCTAAAATTTATAATAATAATTATTCTGCTCTTTACTAATTGCAAATAAGTATTTTGATATTACCAATGGGTTCAGTATAGAGACACATATTATTATTGTATCTGATGTGATACTTTCTTCATCAATTGGATGTTAAGAAATATCATATATCATGTTTCCCTTTAAATCAGAATAAGTCTGACATTGATTCTCTGTCTCTGGCAAAAAATTAAGTTTTAGTTATTAGCTTATTTCTCTTTTCCCACTCAGATTATTCAAGGTCCAAGGGCCCTTTGTCTATTCTGAGTTACCATTTAGATATCACTTGTCCAAGATCCCGGGGTTCCTTGCTGCCCAAAAGTTTTTTCTTTTTTTTTTTTTTATTGTACTTTAGGTTCTAGGGTACATGTACATAACGTACAGGTTTGTTACATATGTATATTTGTGCCATGTTGGTGTGCTGCACCCATCAACTCGTCAGCACCCATCAATTCATCATTTATATCATGTATAACTCCCCAATGCAATCCCTCCCCCCTCCCCCTCCCCATGATAGGCCCCGGTGTGTGATGTTCCCCTTCCCGAGTCCAAGTGATCTCATTGTTCAGTTCCCACCTATGAGTGAGAACATG
>NW_016804447.1:2546982-2565123 GCF_001698545.2 Rhinopithecus bieti | reverse complement strand
CCAAAAAAGAGCCCGCATTGCCAAGACAATCCTAAGTCAAAAGGACAAAGCTGGAGGCATCACGCTACCTGACTTCAAACTATACTACAAGGCTACAGTAACCAAAACAGCATGGTACTGGTACCAAAACAGAGCTATAGACCAAAAGTTTTTTCAATGTCTTCCCGACCAAAGAGATATTTGATAGGGCTGGGAGTACCAGCGCCAATGTAGAGTGTTTCTTGATCTGTTTCCTGTTTATTTCCCTGGGTACTTCATGGCTCTTGGTCTGCACCTCTCACAGAGCCAATGAACCTCTAGCTGCTACTTTGGATTGAGGCAAAAATATCTCCCCTCTGTCTGGATGCTTCTTCTTCTTCTTCTTCTTCTTTTTTTTTTTTTTTTATGCCCACCATATTATTTTGACATATCTTAGGTTTCAAAAAGAAAGTCAGAAAGAGAAATATGGGGCAAAATACACTGCATGGGTTTTTCCAGAGTATGAAGTGTCTGCCTGGCTTCTTCAAGTGGAGTGGATATTGAACAAGAAGAAAACACAGATTATGATCTCAGCAGGATGGACGACTCTATCATGATCCTCATGAGTAAATCAGGCCTACGTAGGGTGTCTCACCAAATGCCACACCTCTTCTTGGATTTACACACACACACAGATTAAGCCTATAGTTACTCAAACTAAAACGGCTTAAATTTGTGATTTTTTGACCCTCTTTATTAATGGAGGAAAATGAAAGGAGAGGATGAGAGAGAGGAGTTTTTCGAGGTGTAAAACAAAAAAGGAAAGACACCAGCAAACTCTCTGACCCACTGCCCTTGATGTGGAAGGCACTGTCACAGGAAAGGCAGAAACTTCTTTTTTCTCCCACATGTCTATAACCAAAGTGGCATTTCTACATCATTTTCAAGTTAAACCTCTACTTAGCAAAACTTAGTTTATATTGTTTGGAATGAACCAAACACCAATAATGTATACTTATGCCGGGGTCAATAACAACTTTATCTTCCAAAAAATAAAACCAAAAAGAAAAACAAATGAAATGGATCAAATCTGTAGTTGGAGATAGATGTTGGCATGTTGAGTTCCACTAACCCAGTGTTAGTGGGAGAAGTCTATTTTTGGCACAAAATTTTAATATCTCCCTCATTGTGCTGACACATTTTTATCAACCCCTTGGACATCTACAAGGTATAACAAAATAAAATGGTATTTCTTCAAATGGATGTTATAAGTAAAACTTTATGTAGTTCTTTAGTGCTACAATATTTACACTGAAACACTAAATTGAATGTTTTCATCTCATTCAATGTATATTCATCAGATACTCCTTCAAAAAATGCTATTCTTTTCAGAAAAAAATGTATTTGTAGCATCAGAGACTTTTTGTATATTTATATGTATTAACTTGGCTGTATAGTTTTCCTTCATAAATGTAATCCTATCTAGTTTACAGAAGAAATTAAACAAAAGCTTAGCTAGCTCAATAACTGAAAAAGAGACACAAGTCTTGTACCAAGTTATGATATCATCTTTATCTCATATTTAGTTCACATCTATAAGAAATTTCAATATAGATCAGTGCTACATTATTTTAAGATAGTTAAAATAGATATAATTATTTTCCTTAAATAGGTAATACTGTTATGGATTAAACAAGACCATTGATGACAAATATATCAGATATGTTTGTATGCGTTTGTATTTTAGATGATATATTTAATTGCATAATACATTTGGTCTAACTGTCAAATTGAATGAATCAGGTGGAATGTTTTGGTAGGTAGTTTTACATGGTTATACAAAATTAGGAACTACCTACTTAACAGGATAAAATTTTGCTAAGACTTAAGGGAAAAGAAAAAAACAGTGATTTGAGACCCAATGCAATATATACTAAAAGTAATTAAAATAGGTTGTCAGTGATGAAGGGAAATCGGTATTACAAATCAAACAAGGCAAAAGCAAGAGGTAAACAATCAAAGACTAGAGTTATGAGTCTAACTGAATAGACTAGTTAGATTGAGTGAAATCAAGGTGATAAAATAACAATAACACAAAAGACACGTTTTAGGGTTACTCAATTTCTCAAATGGTTATGATGTATTATATCAAGAGACTTATTAGACATTAAAACTTAAAGTGACATAAAAGCTTTCAGAGGAGAAAAGGGAACACAGTCTGAGGTGCCAGTGTTTTCACAGTAAATCTTAGGAAGAGGGAATTTGGGAATGCATATTTCACAACTCTCGATTACCTCTGAATATTGTCTATAATGGAAGTACAGGAAAAGTAAAGCAGAACTTTCTTAAATGTTGAACAGAACTTCTCACTGTGAAATCTATGAGCCATGGTTTGTAGAACTTGACTACGTTTTAGTTATAATAACAGGTACATTTCCCAAAAGAGAATTATTACTTAACTCTGACTAAGTAGTTCCAGGGCCAATTTATAATCACTTTAGGCCAACCAATTTCCCCTTTGTCCATCCGGGCAAAGCTATGGCCACAGCTTTGCAGACAGCAGGTGCCCATGTGGTATGGCCGGGAGCCTTTCCTGGCTCCTGTGTCACTGCTCCTCTTCAGAGGAATTTGGATGAAGACACAAAAGTATAATCTTTCAAGTTTCATGCTTTTCCCCTCAAAGGCAAGAAACAAGGAAAGAATTATTGAATCATGTATTCAGCAAGTTGTTGACTCCCTAGCTTAGTCTAATGCTTATGGTAGCCTCCATTACATTTTAACTCTATTTTAAGCTAACTTTTAACTTTAACTAACTGTTTCATTCTTCATCTTCAATACTTCAAGGATCAAGTTGACCATTGAAGTTGGCCATTCTGATCAAATCTCAGACCAATTTAAAATTCTTCAAAGATTCCCCACTAGATGTATCCCGAACTTCAGATTCCCTATGATATCACATGAGACCTCCCTGACCTGGCTCCCGTGTTCTTCTGTAGTCTAGTCTCTAACCACAGTCTCTTTATCCTATAATTAAAATTTTCCAGCATATAGAAATAGTATAACTGCTGAATATCTTGATGGATAAATGGATGCTAAACTGGCTCCATTACCATTGTTCAAGCACCTTTATAAACTACATGTCTGCTCATAAATTTGTCATTCCTTTCTCACCATCTAGCAAAATTCTGTTCAGCCCAGAGTTTATCATAGTATCTGATGAATACTAGCTACTTAACGTGTTGAATGAATAAGTTAAAACTTCTCCCAAGTCAAATTCTTTCTTCATATGTTATGTCCTCATCTCCATCTAGAAGTAATTTCTCCCTATGTTGAATCCCTCAAATATTTATTTTTAAGAAGATTTGTATGGCCACATTCTATGTCCTCTATATTTATTAGGAAATATTTAAACATTTTATTTTAAAATAAAGACTATATCTTGTTTCCTCAGACTATAAGTTTTAAAATTCTTCATAATTTTAATGATTTTTTCTTTGCCTCTTTCACAGATTGTCAGTGTTCAATAATTGTGATTTGAATGGCATTATGCAGAAGAAAAATACATTCTATCTGTCTCAAGTTAATGGTGACAATGAGGATATAAGAGGTTGAACCAAACACGTCTCCATTAAGCTACAGAACAATTATTAAGGACAAGATGAATAAATATCAGATAATGTGTTGAAATCTGTACATATAAAGTGTTGTGGGCATGCAAAACATTGAATTTATTAGAGAAGTGAGGAAGATTTAGAATTTTCTACGAGGTGTGGGTTTAAACATTCTCTTGAATCAGGATTACTGGAAAACTATGAACAGGTAATTACATGAGGGTTTATAGCAAGAAGGTGAGAATTACCAAAAGAGTTATAAGGAAGAACAAACAAAGTCATTTGGCCTGATGAGAGAAGTCACGTTAAAAGTTAACAAAATATGGGGTCGGCAAGATAGAAATGAGCATTCAATAGAACATTAAAAAAAAAAAAAAAAAGTTCTGGGAGTTAAGAGAGAGAGAGAGTTCTGCTTATTTTCTAATAGTGAATTCTATTGCAGTGACTAAAGTGCGACTGAGGTTTCAGAAGGCAATGGAACCTTCTTCAAGGCTTTTATAATCTTAACTGCTACATCAGGAGTTAAGTGATTGCAAAACTAGGGTCTGAAACTGAGGTTTCAGAAGGCTCTGGGATCTTCTTCAAGGCTGTTATAATCTTAATTGCTACATCAGGAGTTAAGTGATTGCAAAACTAAGGTCTTGGGTGTGGCATGGCTAATGTGACTTGGTGAAGTGGAATGAAAAACCATGCAAGCAAATAAACTTAATACTTTTAAACATTGCCCTTAATCTTCTGCAAGCAGTTCCACAGTCAGGAGTCTGAAGTTATCTTCTAGTTATTGGAAGATAACAGAAAAGACTTTTCACTCCTCTTAGATAGATTATTATAAACTTGTTTTAATAAATGAATATGCTCTGGTGATGTTCCTATTTTCCCTGAATCTTTTGAGATATATCAAAAATATATATAAGCAATGTGTGTCCCCCTAAAAGAGAAAAAATATATTCCATTGGATGTTGATAAGAACCCAGCAAGGAAAATGTATTGCACCAAAAAAAAAAAAATGATTTGTTTGCCTAATTTCATTATTACTTTGAACAGCTACCAGAGATTAATGACTTATATTTAAACTACGATAAAATTTTCATGCAGTGAATATGGTACATTAAGATTTTAGCCTCTCATTCTGCTTGTGAAAGAAAAATCAGATCTTTGCCAAATATCTTTGGTTTGGGGGACACCCATCCCAGTCCACATCTACTTGAGTAGCTATTTATATGAGATGGAAAATGAAAACTTAACCTCATTTAGTGACTATGTGCACAGTCTGTGAATATTCAGTGCAAGTTAAAAACCATCAGAACTGAAAAAAAATTAGGCTTACAACGTTGAACAAATGTGTTTATTTAGTAATTTAAAGAGCCCACCAAAAACAACCCCTTGGTGTCTGTAAAAGTTAATCAAGTCTTTGTAGTATGTAAGGAGGGGAAAGATCCTGTCAGCTCTTCTGTGGCAATGCCCTGGAACAGCCTGACATCTTGAATTAAGCTCAAAAACAGCAGTCAGGAATTTTGTTCTGTATCCCAGATGTGACCAGATGTGAAGAAGTCCCTCGCTGAAAAAAAAATGTATAAACGTAACACAAAATAAAAAGAAAAAGAAAGAAAGACCTGAACTATTTAGAAAATATACTTGATTATTCTAAGTAAATGTGTTTTTCCCCCAAAACAGGAGCTACAGAAAGCCAATGGCATATTCATTCTACAGGACTGCTTGCCGAGCCAGGGAAAATGAACTGTCAAACTTAAAGTAATGGCCATGTAGAAAGGACAGCCACAATGTACAGAAAGTTTCCCTTTCACAGACATTTTTAAATATAGAATCTCAATTATCCATGCAATTGATATTATCCCTCTAGCACATTCTCTGTATCATTCATTTGATTTTTCATGTGCCTTATTTTTTAATATAAAATAACACATTATAGATAAAGACGCCATATTCTTTGAATCTTTCCTGCACCTTTCCAGTTCTATCTATAGTCTCCTCTTTCCCTGAGGGTACATTCATAATCATGAATTTAATTCCTCTTTCCTGTCCCATTAAAATATTTTTGCATACATACATATATGTTCATGAATGTTGCACTGTTCATCACATCATAATACATATATTCTTCCATTTTATTTTTACTCAAATTATATTTTAAAAATCTAGGGTTTGTCTTTTAACAGCTGGGCTGCATTAGATGAAGTAAACATAGTGTATATTATTAATCCATTTCCCTCTGAGAGAATTTGGGTTATTTTCATTTTTTGCACTTTGCAAATAGCAAGTCAGACATCTCAGCACGTATCCTATGCAAGCGTGCAAGTGAAGCATTGATTATTTTTCAAGCACTTTGGTGCATAATCTGGCTTAATCCTCACACAAAGCCTAGGATCAATGTTGCTTTATTGATGTCTTAAAATTAATATATCAAAAGGTTTAGAAACATTATCAAGTTCACTCAACTGATAAAAGGAAGCTGAGATTGCATTTTCACCTACTGCTAATTGAAATCTTCTTTATTTGTTCACATGCTTATTTTTCTGCCACACCCACCAGAATATAAATTCCGTGAAGACAAAGGTCCTTGATTTCTGCCTTATCTCCATTTTATTATCTGCACCTGGCATAAAAGACAGACTGGATAAGCACTTGTTAGATGAATAGAATGAATAAAAGAATGG
Organism: Rhinopithecus bieti; assembly: GCF_001698545.2. Lineage (NCBI taxonomy): Eukaryota > Metazoa > Chordata > Mammalia > Primates > Cercopithecidae > Rhinopithecus > Rhinopithecus bieti. Next base: position 2,558,879 of record NW_016804447.1, on the reverse strand, counting down.
ATGAATAAACATAATTATTATCCCATATGTTAGAGAACCCAGAAGAGTAAAAGAACTGTAACCTGTTTTGGAGTCCTGCATAAATTAGTTTCAATTCTAGGCAATTCCATGTTCTAAAGAACCCAGAAGTACTGTCCCAGGTTTGGCTCCTCATGAAATATCTGTGTTTACGACTGAGAATTTGGGGATGTGTATACTTGGCAGGCAACCTTTGGATCATTTCAGATGACATACACAGGGTTTGTGGTTCTGAAGAAGAATTCTGGAAAGTCAAAGTCAGTAATGTTCAGTGGCTTTGACTATTTTTGCTCATTTTGTAAACTCTGGGGAAAAAATAAGTCTGCAAAGTTACAGCCACAGGTTTCATGACACATCATGTTCTTAAAAGTGAGTAATTAGAATAATATGAATTGCTGGTGACTTATACCATGAGAATAGTCATTTTTCTGGGAAAAAGACACGTCGGTAATATACTGTCTTTAAAATTGTTGGCAAAACTTTTCCATTCCTTTGTTCTCTACCATAGACATCAGATGATATATGAGGAAAACTCTGTTACCGTTATCAGTGTTCAGGACTATTATTAGCATCGGATTTGTGTGAGTCAGGTATTTTCTTCTACAGTATTGTTATACTAAAATGAATTGAGTAAACCTAATTCATGGAGGATAATTAGTTCTGTTTATTAAAATTTTTAGTTGGTTAAAATATACAAAAGCCTCTTTTTTTTTTTTTAACTTTGTTCTAGCAACTTTCTAAAATGCATTACTATTATCTGTGGCCTTAGGGTAATTTAGTGTAGCTAAAAGCCTGAGCTTTCTTTAGAGATGTAGAACCTTAGAACCATCCAACTTGCCATCAGTTCTTGGAAGTTTTTGTAACAGATTGTACCAAATCTGTAGATATCACAAAACATATCTTCTAATTTACTTTTCAATGAATATGTCTTTTCTATTGATCTGTTTGGGTTCATTCTATTCTTGCCCAGGTAGGGTCCCAATTAGGTAATTCTGTTGGATTGCTCTTTTAGTAGCTTAAGCATAAAATAAACCACTATAGGATATTAAAAAATCACACATGTCCATATATTAAATTTTATATAAATATTACTATTAACAGTATTGAAATTCCAGCAACATAAAAACTAAAAATAACTTTGTTTAAAAGTTGAAATGGTGACTTTATAGCATACAGTTTCTTAGAATAGCTTCTGCTTTCTTAATCCTGGAATGATTATGGATGTTTTAATTGGTAAATATTTGTAACCTGTACTTATTATTTTCAAAATATATTATGTTGTGATTACCTCTGTTATAAATTATAATGGTATACTAAATTATAAATGAGCTCTTTCTCCTTATATCTTAATTTTTTGTATGAAATCTTTTATTTGGAAAATTTCAAAGATGAAAAGTGAGAATAGCTTAATGAACCCATGAAACTGTGACACGGGGCATCACACAGTCAATCTTGTTTCATCTCTATTTCTCCACTTATTTAATTTTATGCATTTCTAGTATAAACATTAGATGGTAGAAACACCACTGAACAGAAGGCAGAAGGTCTGAGTCTAAGTCTTTGCTCTACGGTGTGGAAGCCCTTTAATTTAGTCATAACTCAGTTACATCCCCTACAACATGGGGCATGTGTGACCAAATATCTGTAATCTCCCTTTGTCATCTTATTTTACACACTAAGTTGTAGTAGTCTATTTTGGGTCAGTGTAGTCCCGTGTACACACTCTGCATCTTCAGTGACCTTCCTCTTTATAAATAGACACTTGGGTATAATCTACCTACACCACAAAGGCAAAATTATAACCAACTTAAAAAAAAAAAAAGAACTTGCAATGGAATAGGTCTACTAGCCACAGTTATGCAACCCTTATAATGATGTCAACATTTAAAAAATGCTGATGCACAATAAGAGGTACAGGCTAGATTTAAATTGCTTATGTATTTTATATAAACATAAAATCAATGAAAACAAAACCTCCAATATTATACATATGCTGTAAAAGAAAACATTCTGAAATAGGCGGATGACATTTCAAAAGCAACCTAAAGTTATTTTTAAAATTTTTTTTTATCTTGGTGGTAAAACAAAATATTATGAAATTCATTTTAATATGATGAAGTTTCAATAAATCTAACAATTAAAATAGATTACACATGTAGAATCCGTGCAAAAAATAAGCCAGTGAAATTGAATCACCCTCATGTCATGGGTTGTCATTGTTTGCTTGTCATTAACCCTGTAATGCCACATACCTACTCTCCCTTGTCCATCGCTGTGTTCCCAGCACCTAGCAGAGGATAGAGTGCACACACAAATTTATGAGTTAATGAATTTCAGATCAGTGTATGCCCTGAACAAAACATAAATACAATAAATTTGAATCATGTCTATTAGACATATTGATACGATTTTTCACATATGTTCTAATATATTTTTGATGCTGATTATATTATACCTATCTCTGTCTTTCCATTTAGATATGGATAAAGGCTTACATGCATTCAGCAATGATTTTCATAAGGTTAAGTCGATTGAAAATAATGCGAAGTTGTAAAGAAGAACAAATATGTCTGTGGACAAAATCTGTAAGCAAAAAATTACAGAAAGTTCCCAATACACTGAGATAGGATGTATTATGAGGTAAAACTGATCAAGGATAACTATGACACCTTTGCTCATATACAGTCAACTGAATTTACTGTCACAAAATAAGGATCATATCTTAGCAGCTTTTATGGTTATCAGCACATTCAATATCAGATGATTTCATGACCAAAAGGATCTCATTTCCATCTTCATTAAGGACAGGATCACAGGTAAAACTAGGGTGGCACAGTCCAACTTTGTAGTGGTTAGTAAATTCTTGAACTATTTCTTCCAGGTCTGAGTAACTTCATTTAGAAGGAATTAGATGGGTTAAAATATATTTACAAAAGAATAACACAATGCCGCATATAAGAAATATTTAAAGAGAAATATTTAACCTAGAGATGTGGAATTTTGTCAAGAGGATATAAAAGTTATAAATAAAAAAAATATAAAAAGTCATGTGTCTGTGGATGTCATCAAAGGGAATTTCTGTGTTTTAAATTTACAATATATTTTACATTAATCCTTCTCTCTCCGAGCTACTATCATGACCTCTCTGGGTTTCAAGAGCAAGTAATAACCTGTTTTCTCACATCAGCTCTTGCACTCCACTCCCCAATTCTATTGTCAACTTAGCAGGTAGAGAAATTCTTCTAAAGGGTCATGTGATAATGTGAACAGAAATGACAATAGAGCTTACATTTATTACTATCTTATTTGATCCTCACAGCATCCAAATGAAATAAACATCATTGGCCTAACTTTCTTGAGATGAAGAAATAGATTGCTCAAAACTGCCCACTGGCCCGACTTGCTCAAAGACACATGATTAGAAAGTTATCAATCTGTAACTAGAAATCAGGTCTATCTTATTTCAGACTTCATGTTTTATGAGCCATCAAGCCATCTGTGGGTCCTGAGACTGGCAGCAATGTGAGTTTGGGAATTGGCAGGAAATAGTCTGAAGCAGAGATCCTCAATTAGTCATCTATTGTTGTGTCACAAATTACCCAAGACTTCGTGGAAGGAAGTCATGCTATGCCAGTGCTATTCTAAAGGTTAAGAAAGATGGGAAAGTCTGCTGTGGTGCTCTGGGGAAAGCTCCACACCACATAAGACTTTGAAATATCCTGAAACCACCATGTGCTGTGATAAAGACAACCTAGCCCCATAAAGCAACCATGTGAGTGAGGCCATCTGGGAAGTGTATGTTCCATTGTTTCCCCCACCACAAAATGAGCCACCCTTGCTAGCATCATGGCCAGCAGAGATAAATTGCATAACTAAGTAGCATAACACTACAAATATGTATTATCTTTAATAGTTTCTATAAAATGCGTCTTATTCACTAATGTATTTCATGTGCCTAGTGCATGACATAAAACAAGTTCTCAATTGTTACTAAAATAAATAATAAATGCGTTAAAGAATAAATGCATATACACATGATTATGTGAATATATAAAGTATCATGGAGATAAATAACACTTGTATGGTCTTTTCTTAATATGATTACTTCTCTATATATTTTCTTTTCCAAATATGTATTGAAATGTTAGGTAAAGGAATGAGTAAATTATATGAGGAATAAGAAAAATTGTGGTTAAATAAACAGGAAAAAATAGATTACTGACATAAGACAATTAAAAGTTTGCCATGTTGAGGAGTAAAGCTTGGGTGAATTCAGGTGAGAGATTTCTGAGAAATATGGGCTGTCACAGGGAAGACAGGAGGCTGTCCAAGAGCCAGACCCAGAAAAATGGTGGCCTAGTCTAAGGAAAAACAAGAATCCTATAAAACAAAACAAAACACTTAATGTCTTCAGAGAATGAATCTCTGTAGAACAAAACCATGCAGAACAAAGTCACAAAATTTGATTTTGTGAATAATCATTAATCATGAAAAGTTGACAAGTTTTCAATAAGAAGCTGTCATTAGTATCAGTTAATAAATTTAGAAAGAAAGGCTTCCATTAGAAAAAAACAGGAAGGAGAAATTCTATCTCTTATATGGGCATCAGTTTTTATAAATTAGTATTGCATAAAAGTAGGGGTTATTTACTGGCTAGTGCTATTTAAAAAATAAATGTAGGATCGTAAGTTTTTAGAGATACCTGTAATACAGAAAAAGACGTGCCATTCTAGAGTCAAACATACAATCCCCAAGCCCTAGCAGGATCTTTCTAGAAAAACTCAAGTTTCAAACATAACAGGTCATACAATAAAGTAATTAAACATATATTTGAGCTTCTATCCAAAATTGTTTCTATGTCTGGAACTTGGATAAATGTTCAGAAATTCAAGATTTGTTATGAAGTAACCTATTGTATCATTGTTTAATTCTAGTTGACAGTTAAATTTCATTAAAATGCAGGGAAATAATCAGAGTATTAAATATGCTGAAAATACATTTTATTTGACAGCAGTGTTCTCTAACACACAAGAGACCTAGAAAACTAATAGTATGCAGAAAGGTAAAGGAAATGAAATTTGCCTTTTTGGGTACTGTTCTAGGATAAACCCGAACTCCTGATCTGAATTAATGGTTAAAACAGTTAACCTCATTTAATCATTTCTTTAATAAATATGTATTGAGACTATTGTATGTGCCAAGTACTGTTCTATGCATTCAGAACAAATCAGTGAACAAATAATAACTATTACCTGATTGGGGCTTCCATTTTGATAGGGAAGTTAGAAAATAAATAATGAAAATAAATGTGCATTCTGTAGTATGTGAGAAGGTGATAAATGCTACGGAAATAAAGGTAGAATATAGTGAGGGGTATTAAGTGTCAAGGTGGAGGGGAGGGATAGGATGCAGTGTTAAACTGGGTGGTCATGTTAGGCCTTCTGTAAAGGTAGCTGAAGAAACAACTGCACATTGTGAGGGAAAAATATTTCAGTCAAAGAGAATCACCAGTGCAAAGAGGCACAAGAATATCTGGCTTGTTTGAGCAACAGCAAGGAAGTAACTATGGCAGGAGGGAATAAGTGTGGGAGTAGTACAAAATAAAGAAGTTACAGTGGTGGTGATGATGTTGGAGAATGTTCTTGAAGGCCTTATAAGCCTCTTAAGAATTTTGAGATGTTTGTCTATTTTATTTATTTATTTATTTTAATGAAAATGAGGAGCCATTGCCAGTATTTGTGCAGAGGAGCGCTATGGTGAACATTAGGTTTCAACACTCAGATTGCTATACTAAAAACAGCCTAGCATGGCTCTCCTCCATCACACAGGTCTAAAGTCTTTGACTCAGTGCTTCTAATTTCTTCATTAGTCATCTTATGATGCAGCTGCTCACATGATTTGAACAAGTTCTTTGGAACACATTGTCTTTATTTGTTCCCTGTTTTTTAGTGCCATGTAAATTACTCATAAACACCGTGCTTTGGCCATCCCAGTAATAAGATAGAACAAATGTAATTTCTTTTTACCCCAACTTCTGCATTTGTGGTCTCTCCATTAGTAAATCCCAAACACTGGAAATATTAATTCATTAACCAAATGTTTATTGCATGTCTGTTATATGCCAGGCACCGTTGTATGACTTAGAGATTCAGCAGTAAACAAAATAAAGCAGGACCCTGCTTTCATAAAGCTCATATTAAAATTCAAATAGTATATAGAACATAAACTGTACATACTGAAGGCTAACCCTCATGCACATAATTTAAATTTCATTTCAAAAAGATAAAAATGGGACAAATCATGTTTTAGTATATGACCTTCTTTGATAGCCCCTATAGCATCCAGGTCAAATATATTGTCAGGTCCAACTTTGTGCCTTTGAAAAGAGAGGATATTGTTGTATTTAGCACACTAGTCCCTCCTACTATGTAATTCTACTTTTATTCTAGTATTTTCTCTTCTCTGTGGAGCTCATATAAATGTGGGGAAGATAATTTCTGTTTTAGGTATTATCTAACTGAACTAATGCAATGGGCACAACCCATGTTCCTGGCTTCAGGGATGAGAACATGACCCAAATCAGGCCAACGTGATGGAGGAGATGTTTTCTGAGGGTTTTTGAGAAAGAGCTTTCTTATTCTCCCAAGTGAGCTCCTCAGAAAAAAAAAAAAAAAAAATTCTCCTCCTGCTCACTATGAATGCAAAGTCTTTTAACCACTGGCAGATGGCAGCGGCCATCTTGTAACCCCAAGAGAAATAAGTCTTAGATTGAAAGAGCACCGAGAAAGGTGCCAAGGAGACTTGAAAAGGAATTGAGTCTTTTGTGATGTTATCACGACATTGGGTTACATAATGCCTAAAATCTGACGTGCCTCTGGTCTTCAGTTACTTACTCCATTAAGTTCTGTTGTTTAAGCCCGAGAATGAGTCAAGCATTCTGTTATTTTTACTGAAGATTCCTAAGGGATACACCTACTATATGCCTGGTGCTAGCCATAACGAAGGAGTAACACACAGTCTGTAACATCAAGGAATTTGCATTGTTAGTGGCAGAGACAAAATACAATTAAAAATAAAATAATAAAAGGGAAAGGAGTTTTAGGATAATGGAAAGAAAAGAATCCACCTTGCCAAAACTCAACCTGTTAATGAAGGGTTTCTAAGGAAAATGTCTTGGAAGGAAATAATACTTGAGGTGTCTTTTTTTTTTTAAATGAGTCAGACAAAGAAAGAGAAGAGCAGTCAGTCAAAAGAAACAGGTCTGCTATTAATAATTATAATACTCAATATGTATTGTGTTTATGTCTTTGCTGTGCTGAAATGTTTGCAGATACTGTCATTTAATCTCTACAATAATTTTATGGAGTACTTCTTATAAATGGAGAAATTGAGGCTGATAAAAGTGAAATAACTTACCCAATTTCAAATATCAAAGTTATAAATCAGGGAACTCAAAACAAGCTCTTTGACTACAGGACCCAGATTCAAATCCACTATATTCTTCTGGCTTCTAGAACTTAAAGACTAAAGCAAATATACTGTAAGTGGAGATTAAGTAGTTCTTTTTATCTGGAGCGTTTGATGTGAGGGTGAGTGGAAATAAATGAAGATAGAGAGGAAATCATGGGCTATATTACAAAAGAGTTTTATGCTAAAAAATTTAGATTTTAGCCTGAAAATTCAATTTCTTACAAAATGGAATCCTAACTGCTACAATTTTTGAATCTCTCTAAGACATATCTGATCATGAGAAAATATTCATACCAAGTACAGGTCAAGTATAGAGATTAAATAATAACAACATGATTTATGATTATCTCAAAAGTATGGAAATTCAGAGACTCACCAATAATATACATAATTTACATGTATTTATATACATAATATAAATATACATGTATCTATATACATGTATTTATATACATAATATTATTTACATGTATTTATATACATAATATAAATATACATGAAAAGGATTAAGCATTATCAAATTTAGCTAGGTATTTTAAGGAATCTTATGCAAAACATACACATGTAAATGGAATACCTTAGATATTTATTTTAATGGATGGTGAAGTCTGCAAAACAATACAAGGAGACATATATCAAATGATTTTTTTCTCATATAAACAATTTCTGTAACATGAAGTAAGTATAACTTAATTGACGTTTATTAAACTATCATACTCAGAAGCTATTTTGAATGACTTTATTTAGATTGTATTTCTTAAAATGAAGATGTGTTTACAGAAATTTGCATTCATTGCTGATGGAAATACAGAAGGATATGTCAACTTCCTAAGACAATTTGACAGTCTCTTACAAAATGAAGCACAAGCTTAACACGCAATCCGACAATCATGCTTCTATGTACTTACCCAAATGAGTTAGATTTTTATGTCTACACAAAAAACCTGCCTATAATTTGCAAATCAATTTTATTCATAATTGCTAAATATTGGAAGCAACCAAATGCCCTTCAGTAGGATAATGGATACACAAAATATCATATATCCAAACAACTGAATATTATTCAACAATAAAAAGAAATGAGCTATCAGCCACAAAAAGAAATGGAGGAGCCTTAAATGTATATTGCTAAGAGAAAGAAACCAGTCTGTAAAGGCTATATATCAAATGATTCCAACCACATGGCACTCTGTAATAGACAAAACACTACAGAGATGGTAAAAAGATCAGTGGTGTCCAAAGATTCAGGAAGAGGGAAACAGAAATGAATAAGTGGAGATAGCTTTACCTAGGCATGGGGCATTTTTAAGATGTTCAAACTATTCTGTATGATACTGTATGCATGGTGTTAGGCATTCATCAAGCCCCTTGTTAATAACAGGAGAAACTATGTGGGAAGAGAATATAAAGTAATATGTACAGAATATATTTTCTGTACTCTATACATAATTTTTCTGTGATCTGTGACTTTACTAAAAAAAGATGTCCAAATATTGTCTCCCATTCTATAGGTTGTCTATTAACTCTGACAAAGAACTAATATACAGAAATGACAAGGTATGCAAACAAATCAACAAGAAAAAAAAAAACATTAAAAACTGGGCACAGGACTTGAGCAGACATTTCTCTAAAGAACAAATACAAGCAACCAACACACACACACACAAAATGCTCAACGCCGCTAATCATCAGATACATGCAAATTAAAACCACACTGAGATATTATCTTATGCCAGTCAGAATGACTATTATTAAAAAGGCAAACAACAACAAAAAATGTTGGCCTGGATGCGGAGAAAAGAGAACACTTATAAACTGTTGGTAGGCAGGTAAATTAGTTCAACCACTACGAAAAAGAGTAAGGAGAGAGCTCAAGGAACTAAAAATAGAACTACTACTTAACCCAACAATTCACTACTTGATATTTACCCAAAGGAAAAGAAATCATTATATTAAAAATGCACTTGCACTCATATGTTTATAAAAGCACTATTCACAGTAGTAAAGTCATGGAACCACCCTAAATGTTCACCAGTGGTTGCTTAGATAAAGAAAATGTGGTATTTTTACACCATGGAATACTATGCAGCCATAAAAAAGAATGAAATCATGTCCTTTGCAAGAACATGGATATAACTGAAGACCATTATCCTAAGTAAACTCACTCAGAAGCAGAAGATAAAATAATGCATGTTCTCACCTATAAGTGAGAGCTAAACAATGAGTATGCGTTGACATAAAGATGGAGAAAATAGACTCTGGGGAGTCCAAAATGGAGAAGGGTTGGAGGAAGGTTGATTGTTGAAAAACTGTCTATTGGGTACAATGTTCGATATTTGGGTGGTGGATACAGTAGAACCCCAATTCCCACCATTATGCATGTAATGTCCATGTAACAAGTACATGTGCCTCCTGAATCTAAATTTTTAAAAATATGAAGTCCAGTCTGGGTGTGGTGTTGCATGCCTGTAATCCCAGTACTTTGGGAGGCCAAGGCCGGTGAATCTCAAGGTCAAGAGATGGAGACCATCCCAGCCAACATGGTGAAATCCCATCTCTACTAAAAATACAAAAATTAACTGGGTGTGGTGGCACACACCTATAGTCCCAACTAATTGGGAGGCTGAGGCAGGAGAATCGCTTGAACCTGGGAAGCAGAGGTTGCAGTGAGCTGAGATGGCGCCACTGCACTCCAACCTGGTGACAGAGCGAGACTCTCTCTTAAAAAAAAAAAAATGAAGTCCACAAAAATTTAAACAAATTATTTAGAGACTTTTTTTTGTTAATGTCAGCCAAGAGTAACTGAATTCTAAAATTAGAATAAGTCCCAACACATTTTGGAATTCAAAGTGTTCTTGAAGATTCTCTATACATGTCTTGTTTCATTTTAAAAGCTTAAGTCCATATAGCTGAGTGATGGTCTCCATGGCCACAAAGCTCACAAGTGTAAGAATGTAGATTTAACTAAGTTCACATGACTCATAATTTATCACTTTTCACACCAATTGACTCATCTGGTGGTATGAAAGAGTCAATGATTTAGAATCACCAAACAAGGTTTGTTGAACAATGGTGAAAATATAAATGGACATTTCCTAAATGTTTTTGGTCTTTTTAATAATCATTCATACTTTGAAAATAAGCACACAAACAAATGCATGCATGCATGCATATATATATATATATATACACACACGCACACATACTAGACACGCAAACACACTCATATATGCAAATACCTTCTATCAGGAGCTTTTGGTGTGTTTCTTTTTTATTTTATTTTATTTTATTTTATTTTTTATTATACTTTAAGTTCTAGGGTACATGTGCACAACGTGCAGGTTTGTTTGTTACATGTGTATACATGTGCCATGTTGGTGTGCTGCACCCATCAACTCGTCAGCACCCATCAACTCGTTATTTACATCAGGTATAACTCCCAATGACATCCCTTCCCCCTCCCCCTCCCCACAATAGGCCCAGGTGTGTGATGTTCCCCTTCCTGTATCCAAGTGATCTCATTGTTCAATTCCCACTTCCAGTACTTTTCACATAATATTGCAATTTTTGTACACTATCTTTCTCCCCTGCTACTCCATGACCTTCTTGAAGGTAGGGACTGTGTCTTATCTAGTTTCTATTCCCAGCACCTATAATAGTTTGATCCATATTTCATCTTAATAAATATATGTTGCAATCAATTCAATGCATTCAAGATTTCTTTAGAAGAAGATATGTTATAGGAATCTACTCCACTTATTAAAGGAAGGAAAGAAACTCCCCAGTAAAGGTTTATACAGGGACTTTGATTATTGTGTCACACAATTGAATCAAAGACCCTATATGTGGACCAGTGAATATTTTATGTAAGCTTCCAGGGAAGCTTCTTTTTTTGTTTGTTTTGTTTTATTATACTTTAAGTTCTAGGGTACATGTGCATAACGTGCAGGTTTGTTACATATGTATACTTGTGCCATGTTGGTGTGCTGCACCCATCAACTTGTCAGCACCTATCAATTCATCATTTATATCAGGTATAACTCCCAATGCAATCCCTCCTCCCTCCCCCCTCCCCATGATAGGCCCCAGTGTGCGATGTTCCCCTTCCCGAGTCCAAGTGATCTCATTGTTCAGTTCCCACCTATGAGTGAGAACATGCGGTGTTTGGTTTTCTGTTCTTGTGATAGTTTGCTAAGAATGATGGGCAAAGGATATGTACAGACATTTCTCAAAAGAAGACATTCATACAGCCAACAGACACATGAAAAAATGCTCATCATCACTCGCCATCAGAGAAATGCAAATCAAAACCACAATGAGATACCATCTCACACCAGTTAGAATGGCAATCATTAAAAAGTCAGGAAACAACAGGTGCTGGAGAGGATGTGGAGAAATAGGAACACTTG
>NW_016804447.1:2517296-2545941 GCF_001698545.2 Rhinopithecus bieti | reverse complement strand
TGATGAGCATTTTTTCATGTGTCTGTTGGCTGTATGAATGTCTTCTTTGAGAAATGTCTGTTCATATCCTTTGCCCACTTTTTGATGGGGTTGTTTGTTTTTTTCTTGTAAATTTGTTTGAGTTCTTTGTATGTTCTGGATATTAGCCCTTTGTCAGATGAGTAGATTGCAAAAGTTTTCTCCCATTCTGTAGTTTGCCTGTTCACTCTGATGGTAGTTTCTTCTGCTGTGCAGAAGTTCTTTAGTTTAATTAGATCCCATTTGTCAATTTTGGCTTTTGTTGCTGTTGCTTTTGGTGTTTTAGACATGAAGTCCTTGCCCATGCCTATGTCCTGAATGGTATTATCTAGGTTTTCTTCTAGAGTTTTGGTGTGTTTCATAAGAAAAAGACAAATTCTTAGAGCAAGGTATAATCTGCTTATTTTGTATGTTCATTAAACAATATTTCTTTCAGTTGTTGGATTGCTGTCTTGGAGGGGGTTGGGGAGTGGCATTCACTGAAGAATTCATAACTTGTATAAATCTCTTCTTTTCAAAATCTAGCATCTGTGTAGAGTTTTGTAATTTGGCAGATCCTGAATCTGGACATGACGAATTTCAGCTGGAAAAATATGCTGTGAAAAATCTTTCAGATGTCATATCCCAACTGGGGCCTCTGCTAAACCCCAAAGTGCAGCTGGACCTTATTATTACATAGCTATTTTATTTGCATTCCTGAAGCCCAAGAAGTAAGTGGATTTCCACCTGGTATATTATATCAGTTTTCTTCTATGATGAGGGTAAAATGTTAAAGTTATACTAACAGCATAACATCATTTACTGTAATCAATCAAATTATTTGAAATAAAAACATTCTTTACTGACTTAGCAAGGAGCTGTAAAACCATATCTCAGAAAGGAATTAGTATGCATATCATAGTTAAGTAAATTTCACAGAGTTAGAAATGAAAGAAACATGAATTTTGTTTGATATGGTTTTAAAAATATATATCTTCTAGTGGTATGCATCTTCTTCAAAGCCTCAAAGCTATTCAACAGATAACTCATGACCAAAACTCCAGGTCTTCCCTGAGATAAAAGACAGCAGGGTTCATGTTGCCAGAAAAAGAAAGAAAGAAAAAGAGAGAAAGAGAAAGAGAGAAGAGATAGAATGAGCATACCAAATAAATTGTAACTTACATAAGAAATATTATATGTTGTGCAATTTTATCTCTAGATTAAGGTGAGTATTAGTATCGATGTTACCAGTGAAAGCATGTCCACTCAAAGAAGTGAAATGCACTCTCTGAACTAGCTAGTGGTCGACTTAAAAATCTACTTCGATCTTCTGCTTCAAATTATGCCTAGCTGCCTCTAAAGCAATGAAGAAGAGATGTTATGAAAATGTGTTTTCTGTTTAATCACATACCATGACACTATCTTATTCCATCTGAAATTCTTAGGTGGATGAAACAATTTAAATGTACCAACCATTTCACATAAAAGGAGATTGTAAATAAAATTTACTGATACAGAGGGAAACTATTGACAAATATTTTATATTTCATAAATATTTTCTATTATATTCAGAGTTTTCTATTAAAGACCCCCAAAAAGAAATTAACTACTTCTGTTCCCCAAAATATATCTTTGGGAGAGACTGTAGAGAGGAGAATGTGATGACGTCTTGGATGCTGGTCTCAGAGTTGCTGGTATCGGAAATGACCCAGGAGAATCACACAAGTAGGCTTATGTCTTGTCTTTACATCAAAGCACATTTGGCAATGGTTTTCCACTGTCAGGCCAGGCTGAGAAGGTTTTCAGTACAGGGAAGCTGTGTAGACTTGTGACCCTAAGGCCCTTAACTTCAAAGAATAGTTCCATATGGTTAAGAGAGAGTCCTGGTGTCACAAGTAATGAGGCTGAATGGAGGTCACAGCTGCATCCTGGACAGGATAGAACAAGTGCTTGCTTGGCAAGCAGGCCCAGATTGTCCCAATCCATGCATGGGGAGATGTGAGACCAAGAGGAAACTGCTAAATCCAAAACCATTCTGGCTATTCTGTCCTTGCTCCTACTAATCATTTCATTGTAATATCTGTCTTGTCCTGTGCCCCAAGGGCTGACCTCTCTGGATTTCGTCGGGGTGCTTTCTTAATCTCTGGCTTCCATTGGGTCTAAAAACTGGGATGCACTATGAAGAAGTAACATGGCCAGAGGGGAAAATTATTGGCCTCCATCTCGTCTTCCCAGCAACTGTGATTCAAATTATATCTAGTTTTGTTACCAGCACTTACTCCATTGTTACCAGCACTTACTCAGTGATACCACCCGCCTCTAAGATTATAGCTTTCCCTGGATTCTGATAACCCTTGTCCCTTCTCTTTTTCCCTGCAGAGATGGTCATTGTTTGCCACTGTTGCAGGTTCCTGGATGATCAATAACTTCCTCTTGCTTTGTTTTTCCACAGATGAAGTCTTGTTCTGTTGCCCAGTCTGGAGTGTAGCAGCACAATCATAGCTCACTGCAGCCTCCAATTTCTAGGCTTAAGCAATCCTCCCCTCTCAGCCTCCCAAATAGCTTGTGCTACAGGCACACTCCACCACGCCCAGCTAACCTGGTTTCTTTGTCGTTTGGTCACAAATGTATACTGTCTTCATTAATCCTTTAAGTTCAATACTTTGTGCAGTTTCTGTTCAAAGCCCAACAAATAAGATGTAATAATAATAGCTAATAAGTATTGCCATATGCCACATATTATGTTAAGAAATTAAAATGACTTTTCTCACACAAAATTTATGGAAATTGTCTGATATACTTTATTTACAGTAAATATTCTGAATTTTAGAGAAGTTGAATGACTTCCCCAAGGCTTTGCATCTAGTATGGATGCAAGTAAGACTCAAGCTCAGATTTTCTGACTCCAGAGCCTAAACCCTTCATCATTACATAATCCCACATCAAAAATGGTAGTACCCTTGAGCAAATATCAAAGGAACCTATGTATGAAAGAGCTTAGAAAAATTTGATTTGAGAAAATCAAACCAGGACTGGCTTTTCAAGTTATTTTTCCAAAAGGGTAAAATTTCCACATTATGCTTAGCTATTATAGCATAAGATGATACAGCAGGTATTCACACTTCTTAAACTAGCAGTGTATATTTCTGCATGTGGCAATTCTGGTTTTAACATTAGCTATGTGGTAGTGCAATGCCTATGTAAATCTGCCCAACAAAAAAAGGGTAAATTATACAACATCTGTCACTGTTTCTTCTCAAAAACACCAATAGGTATGCCAACTAATCCCTTCGCAGAAGGCTGATCTTGTCCTGCATTTGATGTTCTGAGAAGTATCTACTGATCTGTAAAACTTACCACCAGCTCCAAGAGAGAAAATGTGTCATTAGTCCCTAAGTGTTAGTAGCTAGCTTTTCCAAGAAAGTCTAATAATACTGGAGATTTATCTTGTCCACTAATATATATTTTTAAAAAACTGATAAGATTTTACTTTAACCTTGCCCACTTATTACCGTAGAGAATGTAATAATTAGATGCTGTCTGTTAGAGTCTTGTCAAAATATGTTGTTGTTCTAAGATATAAGGATGATTTTGTGCTGGGAACAATACAGTAAAAATCATGACTACCAAGTTGGGGTTCTAAAAATGTTTTATTATAGATTTCAGGCAGTTTCATCTCCTTTGATTATGTTATTCTGTATCAGGGGAAAAAAGAAGGAAACATGAATTTTGAGAGATACAGGGCACATTGAATTACATTCTCCAATGTTGTTCACTTTAAAACATGAACACCATGCTCAAAATCAAATTCAGTCTTGATTGAAGGACTGAATGAAGGACCAGTGACAAAATGAACAAACAAATCACCTATTAAACTAAACATTTTTTTCCCTACATGTTGAGAGCTAATTAATTTAACAATTACCTTATATAATTGGTTAAAATCTCTAGTTTATTTGATTTTCCCCTCATTCATAGGACAGTGTGAAGGAATTCACAGTTACTGAACATTTATTATTTGTGAGACACTGGCTCGTAAAATGATTTACACCTTAAGATAATTGTAACGTGAAGGTGAAGATTATTAACAGTTAAGAATAAGGTCTTTCATGTCAGGCTTGTGTTTGAGTCCCAGCTGGAGACTAGAGAGTGAATCCAGAATTTCTGTATAGAAGGAGTGTTAAAGTTTTAGCAGATCACAAATTCAACTTATCTTGAATATAGACCACTGCTCAAGGAAATAAGAGAGGACATAAATAAATGGGAAAACATTCCACACTCATGGATAGGAAGAATCAATATCATGAAAATGGCCATACTGCCCAAAGTAATTCATAGATTAAATGCTATCTCCCGTCAAGCTACCATTGACTTTCTTCACAGAATTGGAAAAAACTACTTCAAAACTCTTTAAAAAGAGACAACATAGCCAAGATAATTATAAGCAAAAAGAACAAAGCTGAAGGCATCACACTATCTGACTTCCAACTATACTACAAGGCTACAGTAATCAAAACAGCATGATACTGGTACCAAAACAGATAAATAGACCAACGGAACAGAATAGGGGTCTCCAAAATAACAACACATGTCTACAACCATCTGATCTTTGACAAATCTGACAAAAATAAGCAATGGGGAAAAGATTCCCCATTTAATAAATAATGTTGAGAAAACTGGCTAGCTGTATGCAGAAAACTGAAACTGGACCTCTTCCTTACACCTTATACAAAAATTAACTGAAGATCGATTACACATTTAAATTAAGACCTAAAACCATAAAAATCCTAGAAGAAAATCTAGGAAATGCCATTCAGGACATAGGCATGGGCAAAGACTTCATGTCTAAAACACCAAAAGCAATGGCAACAAAAGCCAAAATAGATAGATGGGATCTAATTAAACTAAAGATCTTCTGCACAGCAAAAGAAACTATCAGCAGAGCGAACAGGCAACCTACAGAATGGGAGAAAATTTTTGCAATCTGTCCATCTGAAAAAGGGCTAATATCCAGAATCTACAAAGAACTTAAACAAATTTACAAGAAAAAAAATCAAAAGGCCCATCAAAAAGTGGGCGAAGGATGTGAACAGACATTTCTCAAAAGAAGACATGTATGTAGCCAACGAACATATGAAAAAAAGCTCATCATCATTCATCATTAGAGAAATGCAAAAAACCACATGAGATACCACTCGGACAGTTAGAAAGGTGATCATTAAAAGTCAGGAAACAACAGATGCTGCATGAGGATGTGGAGAAATAGGAACGCTTTTTACACTGTTGATGGGAGTGAATTAGTTCAACCATTGTGGAAGACAGTGTGGCAATTCCTCAAGAATATAGCACCAGAAATACCCATTTGACCAGCAAATCCCATTACTGGGTATATACCCAAAGGTTTATAAATCATTCACTATACAGAACATGGGCAACATATGTTTGGTTGCAGTATATTCCCATAGCAAAGATTGGAACCAACCCAAATGCCCATCAATAATAGGACTGGATAAGACAATTGGCACATATTACACTATGGAATAATTATGCAGCCATAAAGATGAGTTCATGTCCTTTGCGGGGACATGGATGACCACTGGAACATCATTCTAGCAAACTTAAACATGACAGAAACAAACATTCATGTTTCCTACTCATAAGTGGAGTTGAACATGAGAACACATGGATGCAGGGAGGGGAACATCACACACCAGGGCCTGTTGGAGGGTGGGGAGCTAGCGGGAGAGGTAGCATTAGGAGAAATTCCTAATGTAGATGACAGGTTGATAAGTGCAGCAAACCACCATGGCACATATATACCTATGTAACAAACCTGCACATTCTGAACATGTACCCAGAACTTAAAGTATAATAATAAAAGAAAAGAAAGTGATAGAACATACATGTCAGATTTATTGTCAATAAAACTTAGATTGGAAGATGTGGCTTAAGTGAATGACCAGTTAGGTTTGAGAATACTCTCGGTTTGTTGTATCCATTCCTATTCCCACTTTAGGTGTTAGAAAAGCCCACTCAAGAAAAAGTTTGAAATCTGTAGAGGACTAACACATTTACCAATGATCACTGCCTTCTCCAGCTCTGAGATAAAGAGGGAAGGAAATATGATGAAATAAATAGAGAAGCACTCTCAGTGCATATACACTCAAAATACTTGAATTCCTCCTAACTGTGCACAATGCCAGAAACATATTTAATATGTGGTAGTTACTATTACTACAAGGCACAAATGTTCTAATTTTCTATTCAGAAAACTATGTCTTCAATAGATAATGTGATTTGTTCAAGTATCAGATAAATAAGGATTCAAATCTGGATCAGACTCTGGTAGGCACACAAATGGTCTCCCTAAAGCTGCCTATGCTCTAATCCCTGGAAACTGAATATAGTACATTACATAGCAAAGGGGAAATAAGGTAGCAGATGAAATTAAGATTGCTAACTAGCTGACCTCAAAACAGGAAGCATAACTGGGTGGACTCAATGTAATCACAAGGATTCTTTAGCATAGAAGAAAGGGGCACAAGAATCAGTGTCACAGCAATCTTCAGTGAGAAAGACGACATCAGCTGTCACTGACTTTGAAGAAGGATGAGGGCTATGAGCCACAAAATGTAGGTAGCCTATAGAAGCCGGAAAAGGCAAGAAGACCGATTCTACTTTAGTTTCAGAAAGGAATGCAGTCCTGTCCACACCTTCATTTTAGACCAGTGACAGATTTCTGACCTCTAGGACTGTAAGATAATAAATTTGTGTTGTTTCAAGCTACTAAATTTATGGGGGAATAGAAAACTAATAAAGACTGCAAAGACAAACACTTCTTCCCCAACACTGCCCTGTCTCCCTGTATCCAAACAGACAAGGATTGAATCAAAGGCTCAGATCTAAGGACTGGATTAGAAAGTGAGAAGGTGGTAGAAATCCTCGATGTTGTGCAGGAATGGAAGGTAATTTGCTACAGATACACTTTGAAAAATATAACACAGGAGACTTTGAAGACAGAAGTATGAATAAGTGAACCCTCTTACGTCAGTGAAATGCCTGCTTTTGGATAAATTGAATAAAATGGCAAAGAAAGAACATTTCTATAAGATTTTTTCATGAACACATTGTGCTTCATAGGCAATCTTAAACCACACAGTCATTCTGTGGCTCCCTCAGTAAAACTGGTTACAAAATAAAGATTACTCCAAAACAATGTATCATGTCCATTTAACTCTACCTTTCAATCTAACACTAAACCAAACCATTTTGTGAAAAAAAAAAAAATACAAAATTAAGACTAACTTGTTCTATTTTAGAAACTAGTAAAAATGGCTATTAGCAGTTTAAGTTAATTATGGCCTTTGGGACAGAAGCAGTGCTTCTGAATTGGAGGGCCTTATGCACACCTATTTCACTTTGTATTAGATTAGGTTATTGCAAAAGTAATTGTGGTTTTTGCTATTACTTTTAATGTAAATTGGGCCTTTTATTTGGGGTCTACCTGGCAAGGGAACCAGTGCCAACCAGAGGATGTGAAGTGTCATGGATTTCAAGTGGGGGGGGCATTAGGAAATTGTAAATAATTTTGATCAGCCTTTGTTTTATTCATGGTAATATATAGTAATGTATTCTATATTTGTCCATGACACTTTTTTTTTTCATTACTTTTTAAGAACCAGTTTATGGAAGATGCCATACTATGCTTTGACCCAGAATTCTGGATCCTCAGAACACATCTTGTCTGCTCACTTACTCGCATCTGACCACCTTTGTCTCTCCTTTGTGTCTGGGGTTAGAACTTATGCAGAATTCAAAAGAGCTTCTGTCCCCTAAGACCACTACCATCACCTTCAGTCAGGACGTGGAGTCCTGAGGTGGCGACTTAAGAGTCTGAGATTTGTTTCCCTACCAATGTTTCTAAGAGAAGCAATTTACAAACCACATCTGGAACACACTCTTCTATGAAATGCACATTCCCTGAAGTGAGTGCATGTGATCAGCAATAAATATTTTCTTATGCATTCATTCACTGAGTTGCTTCAAAAAATTGGAGTAATCATTCCAGGAAAAACACATGCAGCATAAATAAAGGTGGTATTAATAAATAGAAGAGGTTGTTTTCACAAAATTACAGCTATTTCTGAAGAACTGAAATTTAAATATGGTCTCCTGGCTCCAGGAAAGCCTCACTCAGACCAGGCACATGGGTATTTCAAGGTTTTTTTACACATGGGCTTTGTATTTTAAAATCTTTAACTTGCAGATTTCCTTCTATGTAAATGAAATCTCTTTACATATAGGCAAAGGGCCTTTTCTCTGACACTAATCACTAACTCTACTGGCAACAAACCCTCTGTTCTTGTATTGCCCAGTTTCAGAGAACATAGCTTTTCAGATCATTTTGCAAGCTTTTACAGATTTTTTTTTTTCGAATTCAAGTAAATGAAGAATGCTGAGAGCCAGTTGTCTCAGAATTTAATTTTATTTTAATAATAGCGTAATACCCTAATTTTGTCTAGACTTACCTAAAATATTCACCTTTTTTTCTTTTTAATAGAGCCATAAGTTGCTTTATGAGCAGTAGTAGTATCATGTTCAGTACTGGCACAAGGCTTTGTGAAGGGAGCTGTGGTGGGAAATCAAAAGGAGTTCATTTTAGGTAGGTGAATTAGAGGGAAAAAAAATACCCTGTGGGCTGATAAAGGCAGATTCTCTCACCCATGTATAGACACCCTGAGCCAGCACCTAAACTGTCCAAATGCAACCAGAAGCTTTGCTAAGTAAACCCTCAGTAAGTACTTTATTTGCTTTCATTTCTTAAAAGGACTTTTGAGAAGTACTTGCTTTGTTCTTTTGTCATGCAAACAGAAGTTGTTACATGCTGGTAAGCCTCGTCTCAAGGAAAGGCAATAAATGTAAAGTATTATGTAAATAAGAAAGTACAAAAACACCACAGGACTTACTTAGAGATAAGTGTTAGTAGCCTTAGTGAACCATAGGGGACTACTAAAAGTGCTATGAAGAACAGCAATAATCAATGACTCTTGTGGAGCACTTTATTTATAAAAACCTTTCCCTGTGAAGTCACTGTTTCACTAGATCTTCCTAACAATTGTAGGAAGGAGTTGTTGCTTTCTCATTTTTCAAGTGCAGACTCCAAGACGCAAAATACGCACGCTGGTAATAGTATATACAAAGGCAAAGTTCAGACATTGCAAACTGATGGACTATGTGGCATATGTTCCCAGTGTTGTGTTTTGTTTAGACTTTCAAGTGTACCCCAAGAATTTTAAGCAAAAATGTTAAGTTGGTAAATTGTACATAAAATTCAGATTTTATGTTTGTTTTTTAAAAAAAGTGCCAGAGTGTTGGAGGTGAGTAGTAGCGACTCTTTTAGAAAACATGTGTCTCTTTCAGATGGCCACAGTCTCTGCAGTTAACTCAACGGAGGCAAATGCATTTACATCAGCCATCTTCAAGCAAAAAGATGGTCCCACCAGTCCCCTTTTCTCTAATTTTAGAAATTAAAATTTTCTCTGATTCACTTACCCAATGTTTATATGTTTATTAAGTGCCTATTATGTACATCATTTTGAGGCTGGGATAGAGCAATAAACAAGGCAGAACATGTTTCTGCCCTCATGGAGAGGTACATTGTAGTTTGTGGAGGTTTTTGTGGGGCTTAATAGATTCTTCTATTTCACTGTAAAAGCCACATGCAATCATACTGAAATATATTCATTCATTTAATATACTGTGGCATTTGGGACTATTAATGAATTATGATATTTCAGGTGCTAGGCACATCTATCTAAATGTCGAAGCCCAACAATAATTCTCTGGGATGGGGTATTAGTTTCTTTATTTTAAGCATAATTTTACAAACCAAATCTCAGAGAGGAAAACTTGCTCACAGCGTCTCAGCTGTGAAGCAGTGAAACTATGATTCATATTCAGGTCTGATAAACACAAAATACCATCTTTCTTGTAGTAACTAATCATAAGCTGCATAAAGCCATTAGCTCTTGCTTCAACATTTTGCCCGGAAGTCAACTTCCCAAATCTGTAAGTTCATTGGGTCCATTTACCATCTTCCAATTTATAGCAGTAAATTTTTATTAGAAGTGGGTAACATAGTTTGCCATTTTCTAGCTTCCTGTATTATTATCCCTTCCATTTTTGAACCTTTTAAAAATCTGTTTTCTTGGCTATCACTATTTATTCCCAAATTCATTAGCCAATATTATATTTTAGGCATTTGTTATAGCAATAACATATGCCCAAGTCCTGCCCCCTCCAATAAAGAATTTACTTAGAAAATTTCTGCTTTATCACAGAAACTGTCCATCGTTAGCCATGTAAAACCAATCTGCACATACTTGCAGTGGTTAAAAGAGAGTAAGGAAACAGATACAAAATCAGATTTAATAACCATGAATGATTAATGAATATTACCTTCATTGATAATGTTAACCATGCCATGTAGAATATGTAGCTGTCAACAGATTTTGCTTTAAATGCATGAATGTGAGAATAATTAGACCCTAAAGAAATTAATTTCCAAAACAGTAAACTTAATTAAGTGTCTGGCAGAGCTGTTTTATGGCTGTTGCAATTTCTTATGTTCATAGATGGAAATTATCTTAAAACAAATGAATTATTTTCTGCAAGCTATTTTTTTCTTAAGAATAAAAATTACTTCTGAATGCTAATCTTCATCCACACTATAAATCAAGGAATTTTGTGTTTTCATGTCAACCAGAAAAAAGCAGCTTGAATAATATTTACAGTTATCTTCGGGGTATAATTTAATACAAGTGAAAACATGCAGTAATGCATTCCTCCAAATACATAAATTATGTGTCATTATGATTCATAGCTCTATATTCCATGCAACATTATAAGAAAATGAATTTCTTTTAGAGAACAACCAGGTTTTATCAATAATTACATACAAAAAACAATGAGGGGGAAAAAGGCAATCAAATGATAACCAGTTTTGGAAATCTTAGATTACAATGACAACTGTTCAAAACAGTACTATGAAACACGTGAACCCATCTATTCTTACATTGTCTCACTAAAACCTATAAAAATTTCAAAAAATACAAATTGTACATGTGCAAAGATGAATATATTCCTTTTCCTCTGTGTTTCCATGTATGATAATCAAGGTCTACCATGGAGGCCAGGTGTAGTAGGAACATTTAACATTGAATTTGAGATTCACAGTTTCCCAAATCTCAACTCTTACCATGATCTCCAAATAATCTCTCATATATATAGTCACAGAGATACACTGGTGGAATTCAAAGGAAACTATGATCACACCTCTGCACCAACACAACTAATTTCAGATTTTATTTTTATATATCCTATAAAATGAAAGAGATACTCTTCTCTATCAAACTTTTAGAAACTCTGATAATATGACTTTTATTTAATGGAGTTTATTTTACTTTATTTTAGTTTTAGAATAGATATTGGTAAGGTCATGTAACCAGTTTTCAAATTGATTAGCATCAGAGTCCTAACTGTCTATGTGTTGGTTTATTTCACATATACTTGTTTAGTACTTATAGAGTACCCACTGTGCTAGGTAACAAAGGTAATAGTGCACTATCATTATTCTTGAGAAGTGTATTAAGTGCACTCTCTTTTAATAAGAGAGAGACATATGAACAAACAAACACAATGGAATGTCATAGTTGATTTGAGACAATTCTGTGTTAATACCTGATGGTGTAAATGACAAAAAGGAGTAACAGCTACTTGTAAAGATCAAGACAATGACAAACATCAAATTAGTCTTTATAGAGAAGTTATTTTTAAATGAGTATTAAAAACTAAGTGAATTTCATTAATTGATGGAAGAGAAAAACATGAGCTAGGAGGAAGTATGAAACCATGATGCATTTGGGACATTTCAGGTGGTTCACTATGACCAGTGAGTTATGTAGGACATGGAAGAACATAGTAAGAAATAAAAAAAAAAAAACCCTAAGCAAACTCTAACATTAATCTCATATTCCAAGTAGTGTGGTTTGTTTCAGTATTGTCCAATAAGATAACCACTAGCCACATGTATCCACTCAAATTTAAATGTTAATTAATTAAAATTAAATATAATAAAACAGTAAATTTTGCAATCACCTTAATGACAGTTTAGGTGATTAAGTGGCAAGTGATCACATTTGGGGCAGTAAAATGTCAAATCACTTCCATTATTGGAGAAAGTTCTATTTAATAGCACTGAATCACATAGAATGGGAATCCCAAATTTTAATGCTTACAGAGATCAGATGAGTAATAAAAAATGAGTACATCTGAATTAAGACTTAAATTTTAAGAGTAGGAACATTTTTAGGCAAATAAATATATAACTATTGGGTCATTGTGGGATCTTCCAATTGCTCAAGAAATTAGATAAATTAAAATCATTGAGCCAAAGGTTATATCCAAAGTTTAGCCTCTATTTATGATCTTTGTGCAGTGTTTCAAGAATTTTAAGCAATAAATATCATGAGAACAGTTTTTTTGTGTTTTTTTTTTTTTTTTTGACAAAGTCTTGCTCTGTCACCCAGGCAGGCTGGCGTGCAGTGGCACAATCATGGCTCACTGCAACCTCCACCTCCCAGGTTCAAGTGATTCTCCTTCCTTAGCCTCCCGAGTAGCTGAGATTGCAGGTGTGTGCCACCACACCACATCTGGCTAATTTTTGTATTTTTAGTAGAGACGGGATTTCACCACATTGGTCAGGCTGGTCTCAAACTTCTGACCTGAAATGATCCACCCTCCTCAGACTCCCAAAGTGCTGGGATTACAGGCGTGAGGCACCATGCTCGGTCTATGAAGACATTATTAAGTCACACATGTCACTCTGGTAGCTTTATGGAGTAGGGGAAGATAACATTGGAAGCATATTATAACAATAGTTTATTCGAGACATAGTGACAGAGAACTTCAGTCAAGGGAGTGTCAATGGTAATAAAGAAGAGATAATAGACAAATATCACATGAAGAATCCTCAGACCACTGAGAAAGAATAAGGTTGAAGGCATCCCACTTCCTGATTTCAAAATACATTACAAAGTTACAGTAATTAAAACAGTATGATATTGGCATAAAGACAGACATATAAACCAATGAAACGTAATAGAGAGTACAAAAATAAATCCATATAAATAAGTTAAATTGATCTTTGATAAAGGTGCCAAGAATGCAGAATGGGGAAAAAAAAAAACTGGCCTTGGAAAAACTATGTATCCACATTCAAAAGGATGAAGTAAGACCCATTATCTTATACAGTATACAAAAATCAACTCCAAATTGCTTAAAGACTTAAATATAAGACCTGAAACTCTTGTCTTGAAGAAAACATGAGGAAAAGCTTCATGACATTGGTCTTAACAATGATTCTGGGATATGACAAAAAAGCACAGGCAACAAAAGCAAATATGTACAAGTGGTATAACATAAAACTAAAAATCTTCTGCACAGCTAAGGAGATAATTAATGGAATGAAAGGACAACCTACGAAGTCAGAAAAAATATTTGCAAACTACATATCTGATAACATGTTAATATTTAAAAAAAAGTAACTCTTCCAACTCAATAGTAAGAAAACAAGTAATCAATTTAAAAATGAGCAAAGGACTTGAATAGACATTTCCCAAAGAAAATATACAGATGTCCAATGGATACATGTAAAGATGCTCAACATCATTAATCATCAAGAAAACCTGTATCAATACCACAATATTATTAGGTTCATGCAAAAGAAATTGTAGTTATATTATTACTTTTAATGGCAAAACCGCAATAACTTTTGCACCAACCTAATACTTCACACTTGTTAGGGTGACTGTTGCCAAAAAAACAAAACATAACAAATTTTGGCAAGCATGTGAAGAAATTGGAACCTTTGTGTACTGTATTTGCATTCCTAGGTTCATTTCAGTATTATTTAAAATAACGGAATGTGAAAATAACCTAAATGCTCATTGACAGATGAGTGGGTAAAGAAGATGTGGTATACACATACAATGAAATATTATTCAGCTTTAAAAATGAAGGGAATCCTGCCATATCCAACAACATAGACGAACCTTGAGAATATTATGCTATGTGAAACAGTTCAGACATAGGAGACAAATACTGCTTGATTCCATATATATGAGGTGCCTAAAGTAATCAAATTCTTTGAAACAGAAAGCAGAATTGTGGCTTTCTGGAGACAGTTGGAGGCAGAAATGGCAAGTTGCTATACAAGAGATATAAATTTCAGTTATGCTAGGCGATTAATTCCTAGAGATCTGCTTATAATGTTGTACCTATAGTTAATAATCCTGTACTGTACACATAAAAATCTGTTGAGAGTAGATCTCATATTACATGTTCTTACCACTATATCTATGTAATCTGTATCTATATCTGTATCATCTATCTGTTGATCTATCTAAGAATAATGAACAGAGAAAAGGAGACTATAGCAATAGAATTTTGGAAGCTAAAAGAAAAGTTCACCAATTTAAAATAAATGGCATTTATGGTTTCAGCAACAGCATGTAAAGAACTTGGAAGTCATTTCCATCCTTATCATTTAAAAAATCTAAACAAACTGAAATACCAATAATCTTTCTTGCCTCCAGTAGAAAACTTAGGTTTCAGGGCAAAATGCCACATAAAATATAGATAGATAGGTGAATTTGAAGAATCACACTGAGATCTGCTTAACTGGAGCAAAAGTCACTGGAGTCCTACCTGGGTATAAACACTTCAATGGTAATTTTGATTGGTTGCTGGAAGTTGAATATGGACTAACATGAGAATGAGAAACTCCTGGGTTCTGTAGTCTTAGGGGGGAGACTACACTTTCATGACTTTTTCCTTTAGAAACTTTACCAAGTTCTCAAGTTGAAGATGTAAATAAGTGTCCCATACGGCTCTGGAATGGGCAGAGGATGGTCATTGTATAATAAGTCTGGAGTGTTCTCTGTAACAAAGAACTACTATCCAGTGGAGAAGTCGTTACCAGGGTTGTATCCTAGCTGAGGGTAGTGGTTTTCTGCCACTCGAGCTCCTTTAGCTTTCCTGTTTCATCAAGGAGGTAGGAAGCTATACCAGGAGAAACATACTTGAAAAGACCAGTAAAACTAAAAATTAATTGTAGAAGAGAATGATTTATCTCCCCTATTTCTTATTAGGCTCAACAGTGGATTACAGCTGTAAGCTCTGTGAAGCACATACCCTCTCTGAGGAGGAGTATTTAAGGAAAGTCAAGGCCAAGCAGGGAGACAAAACAAGGACAGCAGGGGAATTTAAGACTTTGTCACTTAAAGTCAAATCAAATATTGATACAGTTCAATACCTAAGAAAATTTACATATATCCTCACACTAAAAACCTATTTACCTTCATTCCTATCAATCAATAAAAAATGCTTAGTTTTTAATAAAAATGACAAGGCAGAAGCAGAAAACAAAAATGCCTAAAGAGACAAGTAAGCATCAGAACCAAACTCAGACATGACACATACGTTGGAATTATCAGACAGGGAATTTTTAAAAAGCTATGATAATGTTATAAGCTCTACTGGAAAACATAGACAATATGCAAGAACAGTTAGGTAATGTGAGCAGAGAGATGGAAACCTCGAGAAAGAATCCAAAAGAAATGTTAGAAATTGCAAACACTGTAACGGAAATGAATGTCTGTGACAGGTTCATCAGTAGACTAGATACATGTGGGGAAAGAATCAGTGAGCTTGAAAATGGTTCTACAGAAAATTCCTAATCTGCAATTCAATGAGAAAAAAGAATTGATGGGAAAAAGCAATAAGTGAGTTTCAAAATGTGGACAATTTTTAAAGGTGTAACATACACGTAATTGGAGTACCAGAAGAAAAAAGAAATATTTGAAGTGATAATACCTGAGAACCTTCTAAAATTAATGATAGACACCAAATCATAAATTCAGGAAACTCAGAGAATACTAGACAGGCTAGATACCAAAACAAAACCAAAAACAAATCTAGGCAAATCATATTCAACTTTGAACCCCTACTTCCCCCTATAAAAGACAGAGAAGAAAATATATCTTAAAACAATTTAGAGGAACATGCTGCATCCTACCTACAGAGGAACAAGAGTACAGTGGAATTCTTGTCCCAAAGCAGGTGATATGGTTTGACTGCATCCCCACCCAAATCTCACCTTGAACTGTAGTAATCTCCATGTGTCAGGGCCGAGTGGAGACAGTTGAATCATGGGGGCAGTTTCCCCTGTAATGTTCTCATGTTAGTAAATAAGCCTTATGAGATCTGATATTTTTATAAATGGGAGTTCCCCTGCACAAACTCCTTTGCCTGCCACATAAGATGTTCCTTTGAGTTTCCTTTGTCTTCCACCACGATTTTGAGGCTTCCATAGCCATGTAGAACTGTGAGTCCACTAAACCTCTTTCCTTTATAAATTGCCCAGTCTCAGGTATGTATTAGCAGCACGAGGATGGACCAATTCAGCAGGCAAGAAAGAATGTAGTGGGATAAATATTTAAAGCATTGAAAGAAAAAAAAAAAGCTCAGACAATAATTCTATATCCAGCATAATTATCTTTCAAAGTGAATGAGAGATAAAGACTTTCTCAGACAAAGAAAGATTTAAAGAACCCATGATCAACACACCTGCATGCAAAAAATGTTAAAATTTTTCTTTAGGCAGAAATAAAATTATATGAGTCACAAACTTTGATTACATACACAAAAGAAGAGCCTCAGAGATAACAAAAAAGATAAAATATTTTATTTTCTTATTTTCATTTGATCTGAAATTAACCATTTCTTAAAAATAATAATAGGCACAAGTTATTGTGTGATTATACCACATGGGAAAGTGCAATGAATGACATGAATATCATAGGGAGAAGAAGAAGGAGTTGGGAATAATCTGTTATAAGGGACGTGTACCGCAAGTAAAGTGTCATAGTGTTATTGAATGAAAATTCGATTAGTTAAAAAGTATGTTGGAATCTCTAAGGTAATCATTACATAAATGTACATATATATTCTAAGACAGGAGATTAAGTGGAATTATATAAGATGCTCACTTAAAACCAGAGAAAGTGGGAAAGGAAAAAAAGAAAAAAAATGCAACAAAAAGGACAAAGTTACAAACATATTAGATCTTAACCCAACTATATTAATAATAATTCTCAATATGAATGGTCAAAACACCACGTAAAATACAGATTGTCAGAGTGGATAAAAAAGCAAGAGCTAACTTTTGGTTGTGTATTATAAACCAACTTTAGAAATAAATAGATCGGTTCAAAGTGTAGGCAAGGTTGAAGATACATCAATGCTAACAAAATCAAAAGAAAGCTAAGGTAGCTGAGTTAATTTCTAACAAAGTATACTTATAAGGAAAATTATCATGGATAAATGAGGGCATTATATAATGATAGAGTCCATTCTAATTTTTTCTAAATGTGTATATACCCCATGTCAAAAAACATGATGTAAAAGCTGACAAAACTGAAAGGAGAAATAGACAAATCTACTATTATAGCAGAAACTTTCAACACCTCTCTTAATAACTGAGATATAATCAAGCAGAAAATCAGAATATATTTAAGGTGAACATCACTGTCAATCAACTTGGACTAATTGACATTTATAGAATACTCCAATCAGCAATAGCGGAGTATACATTCTTCTCAAGCTCACATGGAACATTAACCAAGATTGACCACATTCTGGAACATAAAATATGCTTTAACATGTTTAAAAGATTAGATGACATGCAAAGTATTTTCTCAGACCCAATGGGATTAAAATGGAAATGAAACAGAAAGATAGTTGTCAAATTTCCAAATATTTGAAATTAGACAACACACTCTTGAGTAACACTTGGGTCAGAGAAGATATCTAAAGAGAAAATTTAATAAATATTGGAAGTATTGAAATGTGAATGAAAATACAACATATAAAAATCTGTGGGATGCAGTCAAAGTGGTGCTAAGAAGGACATTTGTAATATGAAATGCTTAATGAGAAAATAAGAAATATCTAAATTTAATAGCTTTAATTTTGCTTGAGGAAACTAGAAAAATTGCTTCTTTAACTAAGAGTCAAATAAAATAAATTGACATGATAAATGTAATTTTATACATTTTTGTTTATATATTCTATTTTATATTGCATCCCTTCCTTTAGAGATGTTTATAAATGTGAGAAATTCATATATGCTTTCTTCATATGCATACTATAAAATGACTGTTGAGAACTATTATATTTTTATAGACCTTTTCTTAGTGGTAGGAGGTTTGGGTAAGTATCAGCCACATTTTCCCTCAACCCTCAGAGGGTAGCATGTTTAAAAACCCCTACAATATATTACAGTTCATTATACTTTATAACAAAATGCTATAATGTAGTCCATTTGGCATTTATATCCTATGAAAAATATATAAACAGTCATGTATAAATCTGTTAGCCAAGTCTATCATTTCAATATACTCTCAATACAATGTAATTTGATAGTATATTGAATATAAGATGAGTTCCAATTTGAGATGAGTTCACTTTCAGATCAAAAGGTAGAACTGACCAGCTGTGAGATGAGAAAGCATCATGTATTTCTTTTTGTCCAGATTTCCCATCTGAGATTTGGGAGGTTTTTCTACTACCTCCTGCTAGTTCTGAATATTTCCTTTGGATCTTCTCACCCTCAGAGCAGTGCTCCTCTAAGGGATGCTCCTCTTTGTACAGAAGCTTTGTCATTTTGCAACCTGGATGGACCAGGTTATGCAGAGGGAAGTGGGATGGTGGGAGGGCACTAGACGTTTTGTTTTATTTTAATTAATATTATTTTAATTTATAGATTATAATTCTATACATTTTGTAGTGTGATGTGATGTTTTCACTATGAATAAAATGTGAATGATTGAATTAAGTGAATTAACATATCTATCACCTCACTTTTGTGGGGAGACACCTGAAATTTACTCTCTTAGCTATTTTGAAAAATATAACACGTTATTGACTATAGTCGCATTGCTGTGCAATATAGCTCAAAAGCGTAGTCTTCAATTGAAATTTTGTGCCATTTGACCAACATCCCTCCATTGCCTCCTCCCCACAACCTGCACCCCCAGCCTCTGATAACCACAACTGTACTTTCTACTTCTACGAATTCAATGGTTTTTATTCCACATACAAATGAGACTATGCAGTATTCGTCTTTCTGTGTCTGGAGCATTTCACTTACCATAATGTCTTCCATGTTCATGCATGTTGTCACAGATGACAAGATTTTCTTTTTTAAGGCTCAATATTACTCCTTTGTGTATATATACCATTTTATTTATTTATCTGTTGATGAAAAATTACATTGATTCCATATCTTCCATACTTATAGTGTTGTAATGAACACGAGAATACAGACATTTCTTTGACACACTGATTTCAATTCCTTTGGATATATACCCATAAGTAGGAGTGCTGGATTGTATGGTAGTTCTATTTTTAGTTTTTTGATAAACCTCTGTTCGATTTTGAGAAGTTTGAGTGTTCAGAGTCCATATGTAGTAGAAGTAACACATAAGACATAAGATTAGTATAACCTTTAGATGGCTGTTTGTATTAGGCTGTTCTTGCATTGCCTCAAAGAAATACCTGAAACTGGGTAATTTATAAAGAAAAGAGGTTTAATTGGCTTACAGTTCTGCAGGCTTTCCATGAAGCATGGTGCTGGAATCTTCTTGGCTCCTGGGGAGGCCTCAGGAAGCTTACAATCATGCAATCATTGCAAGAGGTAGCAAGCACTTTGCATGGCTGGAATAGGAGCAAGAGTGAGAGATGGGGTGGCAGGGGAGATGTCACATGCTTATAAATGACCAGATCTCAAGAGAACTCATTCACTATGGCAAAGACAGAACCAAGCCATGAGGGATTCACTTCTGTGATCCAAACAGCTCCTACCAAGCCCCACCTCCAGGATCAGAGATTACATTTTAACACGAAATTTGGGTGGGAACAAATATCCAAACTGTATCACTGTTATTAGGATTGTTTTGTGACATTAAAGACAGAGGTATGAATGACCTCACAAGATTGGTGAACTAAGAATATGTGTCTGATATGATCCCAACAAACTAAAGGGGTCTTCAGATAGAAATCTTCCAAATATCTATATGCCTGATGTCTTTTAGGAATTAATTGTTACCAATGTTAAGTTAAATACAATGTCTTGGAATTTGGTTTTAAAAGCATCAGGTTAAAGAATATTAAATATTTTTCAAAAAAAGTAAAATCTATACAATTGGTAGTAGGCAACATGAATTTAGATGATACATGGATAAATACTTTCATAATAATTACATATGTATTTTAACATATCACGTAAAATATAACTACTTTATAATGATATGATTTTGCAGATTTTATCATCATTTATAATACTTGAAAAAGGTTACAAAGTTGTTAATCAACTGACTGCATTTTGAGGATTACCCAGTTATGGGGAAATCCTGCCTCTGGCAAAAGCCTTGAGATATGGAAATAAAAGTGGAGAGGCAACAGGAAGTACAGACAAATAGGGTTTTGCAATTTAATTTGTGGGTGCCTGGGGGATCATTTGTGAAACTTTGAGCAGAGCCAGTTGGGATGGTGAAATCTCAACTCTGGAACCTGGCAGGGCACTGGATGGACTGAGATGTCACAAATTACCATTCTGAAGGGATATTCGGCTTGAGTAGAGCTTGGACTTGAAGCAATGCCAAGCCAACAGGCTTTTGCCAGCAAAGGCAGATTCTTCTAGCTGCTTAATGGGATGTAACATGGAAAAATTAAATGTATATGCCTTGGGGTTTGAAGAATCTTGACCCCCTACGGGGCTAATAATCAACAGCTATTTATTTAGGTTTATCATGCGCCATGCCTGTTTTAGGCATGCAAAATACAAAAGTGAACCAAAGTGACAATATCCTTGCTTTTATGGACTTTGCATTCTGGGAGTCACATCTAGGATGCCTTAGCATGATTTTACTGTGGGGTGAGCTAAATTACGGTTTTAAAACTGCAAATGAAAGTAACCGTAGGCAACTTTTGTCTTGTACTGATTTTTTTTCCTAAAACTCTTTACATAATATGTAAATTATTTCTGTTACCTAAATTTAGACATTTAAGTCTTTTGTTTTAATTTCAAAGTACTCAGTATTTTAAAATAAAAAAGCACTGTACAGTAATAGATATTATTATTTTAGGAAGATATTAAGTTGTTCCATTAAAATAGTCGTTTTTTCAGAAAATATTTCTCGTAAGACCAAGATTAAAGCTTTTATTTGATTATGACAAGTTAGTTAAACTGTATTTTATAGTCACAAGATATATCCTCTCCTTTTTTTCGTAAAACTGCTGTGACAAGACAGGTATATTACTGAAGCCCTATTGTCAATACTGATTAGAGAACTTAAAATAGGGCCTGTTAATAGGGAGTCAGTATCATCCCTCCAAATACCTTAGCTGGTCTCCAAATTATGTCCACAGTGCATATTTTGTAAACAAACATTTGGTGACATTAAAGCTTCTTTGATGAATTATTTTTACAGAAAAGTTGTACATTTTAATTGCTGTGTTTCTGTTTGGTACTGATTTTAATTAAAAAAAAAAAGTTAAGCCTCTCCAAATTGCACCTTTGAAGAATCGTAGCAAATTCCCAGTGCTTATTGACTAAAGTAATGCCTGTCTTCCTAGAAGTCTTTCCCTTGAAGCCTCATAGTGCTGTCTCCTCCTTTGCCTCTGATAGTTTCTTCCCATTTCACTCTCCTCCCACTTAAATTAACAAAAAATCTAGCACGAAAGAAAGAAATATAGAAAGCTTTTTTTTTTCTAAATTGAAAACTTGTATGATTTTACTCATATAGGGTACCTGAAACGGGCAAATTTATGAAGACAGAAAGTAGAATAGAGGGTATAAGTGGTTGGAGGTGGAGACAAAGGAAATCTGAGGGTGCAAGTGGTTGGAGGTGGAGACAAAAGAAATCTGAGGTTATTGTTTCATTGATGCAGAGTCTTTGGGATGTAGTGAAGCTTTTGAAAATAGATAGTGATGATAGTTGCATGATGTTGTAAATATACTTAATTTCACTAACACGAACACTTAAATATAAAATGGTAAAATTAATGTTTATGTATATTTTTACCACAGTGAAAAGCATACATACACAAAGGAGTCATTTAAACCACCGCATTTGCAATGGCATCATTAAACACGAGTTAATGTAACATTGGTACTACCACGTTTTAATTGTCAGCTAGCAGCAGTCAAGATTTGCAACTACATGGAATAAAAACAAAAAACCTTCACAGTATTTCCTGTAATCTCTCAGTAGCTTTCCCTATGTGGTTTTACTTTCCAGTGACAGGCACATAATGTTCTTATCATTCAGAGGGTTAACAAATCACCTATTTGGAGAGTGTTTTGATAGCACAGACTTCTATGGTTCTTGGCCCATGGAAAGAATTAAATACTCTGTTTCTAGTTGGATTTGAATTGTCATAGACGATGAGTAATGCTAGAAAAGTTATTGAAACTGGCCTCCAGGAATGAAGATGTTTCATAAGAAGCCAATCTTTTGATGAAGAAAGCTCCAAAGAGATTTAAACCTGAAACACCAAATGTGATCATGCCCCAGTTTTCTCTTGTTGCCCCCACAGGCTCATAATTATAAAGTAAGCTTGCATATTGGTGATTCACCGCTTTTATAAATGATAAGCTCAGACATTATTCTATAAAGAATGGGCACATAAATTATTTTCAAGCAGTGTATTTTTGCAGGTAGTGGAAATGGATTTATACAAGATACAGGATTGTTTCAAAACATAAAAACACTCATGATTCAAACAGCATGTTTTACTTTGTTGTCATGTTAATATATATCTGCATCAAAAATCATGTCATGAATTATTAAAGAAATAACCTCAAAAAGGCAAGTTGCAAGGGATGAATTACTGCCTTTGAAGGCGCAACTGGAATCAAGTCAAATAGTTCTCAAGGGGCTGAAACTATCTCAGAAAAAGTTGCTAAACTAAGTCATTATTTTATATACCAACATTAGAATAAAACCTTTCATTCATTTGCCTACTTAAATTCTGCAAGGCTGTACCCTGTGGTGGAGCATTTACTTTTCCTAGGATACCGGGTAAATTGCAAGGAGAATATTTACACACCAAATAGGGGCTCTACAGTAAATACACGCTGCACAGACATGACCTGCATTTGAATGCTCCAAACTAAACAGGACATAACTTTCAGGTTAGAGTGTGAATAAAAGTCAAGTAGAAAAAGAAAACAATCTCTTAAAATCTTCAATCCATTCTCAAATTTTCTTTATGTGTCATTAACTTAACAGAGTTTGTCTTATATGACAGTTCTGTTCTAAACCTTTACATACACTGACTCATCTTATTCTCATCTGAAGCAGGTACTATCCATGGAGAAGGTCCCTAAGGTCACATAGATAGCCAGTGGCAGAGTTGAGAATCAAACATAAGCAATCTGGCCCCAGGTCTGCATGCTGAACTGCTGCATTATGCTACCTTTCTGAAAAACTAGTGAAGAGAAGAGATCTTTGTCGAAGGAAATAACAAACACAGGGTCTTTGTTGTTTTCCACATGTCAGGCATTCCACACTATTCTATTATATTGTATCTTGTGTTTGGCCTCAACTTCTGACTTCACACAGGGCATTTTTCTTTGTTGAAAAGGGAGGTAGAGCATTGTTAAAGGGTCTATTTTGGCAGGTATATGGTAGCAGGCCTGGTTTCAGCAGCACATTCAACTAATATGCAAAAAAGCAGGAGCAGGGCCCGGGAAGGAGTCTTCCAGGTAATGTCTGGCTTTTATCATTCTCTTTGGTAGTTTTCCCTCACTCCCAGTACACACAGTTCCAAAGATCATCTCATCTGTAAAATGTCAAAATTTTTGCCATCACTCAGTACGAGAAGCTTTCAATAAACACAAGGTCCTTTCCCATGTGAAAAGCCAGCCAATCAGGGGAAAATTCCATATGAATCTTTCCTTCTTTCTGTCATTCTATAATTCAGATTGTGTGATTCTCCAACATTGCTCAGACTGGAGTCCCTTTCAAGATGATACATTATTTTAGTATCCTAAAAGTAAAGTTGAACTCACATAGCATGAGTAATTTCTTATAATTTTCACATACATCGAGAACTTTAGTTAACGTAATCATTTTGTTTGTTCTTCCTTTCCATTGGAAGCATATTCTCCTTGGAGATGAAAATGCAAACAAAGCAGTCAACTGCTCCTGCTATCACTTACAATGGCAGAAGTGTTGGTTAGAGTGGTGCAGAGGGCAGTGTTCAGAGTGCGTGGCCTCATCACACATCATTTGTGCTTTTAAAATTGACTATGTACCATGATGCCTGGTGCAGAATGAGTGTTCCAGACTTTTCTTTTTAATGTATTACATCATTTACATCATCTTCCTGAGAAGTAGCTCTATTTTCGCCATGCTCATCTATCGTCCTTTCCCTTACTAAGGTATTAATATACTGAAACTAAAACTATAACCTTCTAACTAGTTTCCTTGACTCTAGTTTCACCACCCTACCTGTACTTGCTAGATTTGATTTTCTGAAATAATAATTGGATCATGTTATTACCTCATTCAATTACCTTTGATAACATTAAGATTCAAGCATAATAATTGGTACATATTCATCACCAAATTAATATTTGATGAACAAATGAATGAATAAATGGATAAGTGCTCCATGGGAGAATTTCAAGTCCTTCCACAGTTAGACCTTACCTTCATTTATTTCATTATCTCCCTTTAGTTATTTCCATAAACATGGGACATTCATTTATTGTGTGACTTTGACATGTCAGATACCATGAGAGTTACTGAATATTCAAAGAAATAAAGGAGCTCAGGGCTTCTTTGAAAGAAAGTATCTGCTTAAGCCACATTGATTTATTTATTGACCTCTGCTTTCCCGTTGCCAAGGTTTGTTAGTGCCATTTTGCCAGCATAAAAAGCCATTTCTTTTCTCTCTATGTACATTCTTTTCATCCCTCAGGATTTAGCTCAAATTGTACCTTGTTCATTATAAACACTTACCTAACCACTCAAATGTAAAGTGATCCTTCCCTGAAGCCCTCCTCTGACTTTCTAAGACAATTATTTTAATTACATCATACTTTACTTTGGCCAGGAATTATACATTATAAGTTTTCTGGTATGCTGAAACTAAAATATTATTATAGAAATCTATAGTTTATGCCGTATCTCCTTATGCAACCTATTTCCCTTGAGGCTATGCCCTTCACTTCATACTTTGTATTTCTTGGTATCTTCCATAGGGCCTGGTATTAACACTTCCTCCCACAGTGGTTCCTCAGTCTATATTTGTTGATTAATTGATTGATGAGTTATTATAAATTTCCTTGTATTTAACAGAGAGGTATGTACCTTGTGCAGACTAATGGATATTCAATAAATGTTGACTTACTGTCCAAGTACAAACTAATCAATATTATGGAAATAATAATCTTTTAATTGATTACAACTGACAAAAGAGATGCCCCAGAGCATTCAAGAAGAGTCAGCAAATTAAGGAACTGAGTATCTCCTTGATACTTTTTAATCTATTTTAATTCAATACTTATCCTGTCCCTGTCTCTATTCCCATTTCTAGTTTACTGTTCAGAGTAGAAATTCTTAACCTGAAGACTGTTTCCTTATGAAGTCCATGAATAGATTTCATCTGGACTTGGAGCCCAATAAAATGTTATGCATAAAGAAAGCCAGGCTGTTATTTAACAGTACAAAGTCAAGGCTTAAACCAAAGCTTATCTAACTCCAAACTATATCATAGCTTAACTGATTTCTTGTGTTGTTAGGCGGAAAACCCATTGGACTATAAAAGAAGTGCAGTCTGGTTATTGTACTGGAGTGTCCAAGGTAAGGTTTGTAATAACAAAAACCACAAGAGAAGCAGCAGCAGAAGCAACAACAAATGCTCATGTGTTGTTTGAGATGTGTCAGGCACAGTTCTAAATGTTTCATGTATTGAACTTCTTTGAACCTCACTATAAACCTATGAAGGAGATACCACTGTGGCTATTCACATTTTATAAGTTAAAAACCTGGAGAACAAAGAGGTTAAGTTACTTGTACAAGGTACCAGGACACAGAACACAATGATGAGGGATGGAGGAATAGAGGCATGGGAAGATAGCCAAGCTAAAAGTTTTCTACACCAAATTTTCTTTAAAGCTATTCTGTATTCAAAGTGCCCTCAGTTCCACCCTAGCCATCTTTCTCGGCTAGAGAAGAACTCTGTCTGCAGTGGCAAGTATAAAGCCAGACAATTCACACCAGACCCAGATCTGACTTTGAAGAGTCAGTCCACAGACAAACCAGTCAGATCAGGATTGTGAAGATAATCACTTGCCTCCAGACCTCTTAGAAAGGAAAGGGGTGTCAGAAGGAGACCTTTCTAAGCTCTGGCATTCTTCATATCCTTAATGATCAGGTACAATTAAATACTTTGTATGTGATGTCAATGAGAGAGAATGGTCCTGAAATGAACTTCTACAATGTGCAGAATACAGTTAACCCTGTTAGCTAATGGGTTGACAGTAGAAACCAAAGTTTAAGTAGTTCTAACAGTAGATGTGGGATGTGCTCTGAATTGGAATATTTCACATATCTACATGACAGTCAGGGATTCAGGGAATCCTACCCCAAACATTCCAAGCCAGAATGAGTTTAAGCAATCTGTGCACAGTGCTGTTTCTAACCTTAAAATTGTTCCACTGCATGTTGGATTGCAAGAGGCCTGGTTTCTGGTCATAGTGTCATGACTTCTTGGTGAATTAACTGCGTATGACTTTGTTGGGACATAGTTTCTTCTACTGAAAAATTAGTATGACAATAGATGTAACTTATGATTAAAGATGCAGCTTTTACATATGATGATGTTTGGTAAAATGCTTGAGATTTTGGAGGTGAGTTTCTTTCCAAACAACAACAAAAGGAAATTTTATTTGTTCCTGAACAAATTAAATAAAGTTTTAAAAGCATTGCAACTTGGTCATGGTTTGTAAAATAGTCTGAAAAGATGTTATCTCAAAACTTTGATAATTAATTTTCTATACAATAAGACTTTGCTTGCTCTTTCTTAAGATATATTACAGTTTAGTAATGGATTACTTGTGAGAAGACCTGGATACTAGTTTCTGCTTTGCTTCTTGCCAGCTCTGTGAACTTGGACAAGTCATTGGACTTCCATTTTCTCATTTGTAAAACAGAAATAGTAAATATGACTTATCTTTTCTAACTCAAAGGATTGTTCTGAAATATATCAGAACATAATAAAAGCTAGCATTTATGGAGATTCTCACTTACAAGGATTAAGTTCTGAGTAAAGTGTTTTATATATAGTGCCTTATTTAACCTCTACTCCAGCACTATGAGTTAGGTAAGAACTTCTATCCATTTTTCAGATATGGAAACTGAAATTCAGAGAGGTTAAGTAAGTTGCCTGAGTTCATACAGCTTACTATGGGGGGGGGGGAAGGAACAAGATCTAAATCTTAACCATAATGGTTCTGCTTTTATAAAAGTAAAATTATCTACATAAAAAGGCATTATGTCTTTTTTTTCTCCTCCTCCTTATTCTTCTTCTACCTTTTCTTTAATACTTTCTTTTCTCTCTTTCTCTGTCTTGTAATAATGATTGCCATACTTTGTCATATACACTTTAGTAGGGTTAAGTTTTGATAAATAGTAAACCAGGATCGGGGCAAAACACCAGTCCAGGTATGGTCCATAGCCAATCATTTGATTGTCTTTACTAATCTAGTAAATGTGTCTTGGTAACTTAGTATATACCATGGTTATTCTGGGCGCAGGGATTCTACAAACATGAACACAATGTCATTCCTCCTTGGAGTAAGACATGTACATAAATAATTACAATGTGAGGCAGGAGTGATTATATGTCATCAAAAAGAGATAAATGCCATATAAGGAGAGTTCAGAAAGGAAATTAATACATTCCAGGTAAGGGGATCATGAACTTTCACACCAATGTCCAGGGGCAGTAGTGCCTGCCTTTGTCTAAACTGTCAGAATAACTAGATATGTGGTCATTAAATATTAAAGAGATGGAGAGTAGGGTAAATTGTTTACCTGGGAGACTAAGCTTCGGAAATAAGGCAAACTATAACGTGGTAACACCTCTCCCCCTCCTTAGACACCCACTCAAGAATTTAATTTCTCTAAGTTTTATTGAGGAAAAAGAATATTTACTGTGGAAGAATATACTTTGATGGCTGGAGGAGGGAAGGAAGAAGGCTGGAGGATGGGAGGGGGATCCTCTTGTGTTTCACAGCTGTTGATTTCCAGTTTCCACCTGGTAACAGCCTAGGGGCCAGAGCATAATGATACAAGTCAAAACACAGAGATCTACACAGAGACAACTAATAGCATCCAGCAAGGGAATTATAAAAGCTCAAAAAATATTTCCAGTGGCTAAATAAATACCTTTCCTTGTAGTTGCAGTTTGTTTTTTTTTTTTTTTTTTTTTTCATTACTGAAATTTGAAAAGA
>NW_016804447.1:2503947-2514308 GCF_001698545.2 Rhinopithecus bieti | reverse complement strand
TTCTTTCTTTCCTTCTTTCTTTCCTTCTTTCTTTCTTTCTTTCTTTCTTTCTTTCTTTCTTTCTTTCTTTCTTTCTTTCTTTTTCTTTCTTTCTTTCTTTTTTTCTTTTTCTTTCTTTCTCCTCCTTTTTTTTAAAATATGCTACAATTGGATAATGACTCAAAACAGTTCTAAAATTCTACTTACAAACGTACAGCTTTAATATGGATTCATCTAAGTGTACAGTTCAAGGTAGAGATGATGGGACTAATTATCTGCTATGATGGGACTAAACATCTGCTAAATATCTGCTATGTTTTGGAGATATCAGAATAGTTTCAGTGCAATTTAAAAAATATTTTGTCTCCCAAATGACTTTGTTTCTATATAATCAAATACCTTTTGTTATTCAGATTTATTACGATTTTGTCACTCAGATTTATTTAGTGCACTTCAGTTGATTTAACAACATAGATTCGTGCTTGTGGAATGAATGGATAAATATGGAATAGATTTATCAAAAGAATACTTGGTTTTTTTACAAAATGCCCTGTTAGCAAAATGAGATCATATATACATCATATAAAATCAGTTAGAATTTTCCGTATGTGTTTATTAGCTTATTAAAATAATGTTTGAGAAACTAGGAAAGTGATTTATTTTTTTAAAGCCGATCTTGCTTATACCAAGTTGAGGTTTTCAATCTGCTAACTTTTTTATATCAGAAATTCGATATCGAAAAAAGCTAATTTTGTGTTTTAAAAAATCAGACTGATTGCTTGGAACAAATGGAGTAAATCGTCTTGTCAATAAAGTGATGGTCAATTGAGTCATTTGTGTGCAAAATATTGTGCAAGGCCCGGGTACAGAACAAGGAATAATAAGACACGCCCTGAAGGAGTACATCGTCTAGTGGAGGGACAGACCAAGCACGCAAAACAAATTGCAATATAATGTGATAAGTTCTTTAAAAGAGGTAAGAGCAACGTGCTTTGGGACCAGAGAAGAGGGAGAAAGCAGCATCCTGCCTGGATGAGCCAGGGGACACAGAAGACAAGCCCACTATCTCATTTAATCTTTACAACACTCTTGCAAGGTCGGTATTCTACATGGCAAGTAGCTTTGATTGTCAGGGTTCAGGTGAGGACTGGGAATGGTGTGACAATGAAAAGGAATGTGGCTAGAGCTATTAATTCATACCAATTTGTGAGTGGTCTGACATACAGCACAGGGACTGTGGGCAGTATTGATAGGTCATAGGAAGTTAATAAATGGTTTGTAGTAGAAATTAATAAGATGAAATTGAATTTTTAGAGGATGATTCGGGCAGCAAAGTGGGAGATGGACTGAAATAGAGGAAACATGCAAGGCAGAGATGAACTGGAAACTCTTGTAATAGTTTAGGGAGAGATGAGAAAGGCCTGGACCAAAATAAATGTGGTAGGATGGAGAGATGTGACTGGCTTCCAGAGATATTTCTGAAGCAGAAATTGGAGATCTCCTATATGTATAGAGAGAATTTTATTTGACCATGGCAAGGCTTGTGTTAAGTGAGCATTGAAAAGTCCAACATGATTTATTATCGTGACAATTTTGCAAACAATTTGAATATATAGTATACATCTTAGTTTATACTGAAAATTCAAAACAAACAGATTTAAATAATATTTGGATTTCTCATCCTAAGTAAATAGCTGTGCAAATGATACTATAATGTACCCGATCATCTTTCAATACATTCTTAATGCGTTGCTTCCTGATAATAAATGAAATATTATTTTGCACCTTTTCTCTGTGCTCACTCTATACAACACACAGATTAGGCAGAGCTACTCTTCTTTAAACTCTCATTTGTTTCCTAGGTTCCCTGGTTGTGAAAATACATGAGATAAGTCATGAAGGTCACTATCATCCTCCTTCTGCTTGCACAAGTTTCCTGGGCCGGACCGTTTCAACAGAGAGGCTTATTTGACTTTATGCTAGAAGATGAGGCTTCTGGGATAGGCCCAGAACTTCCTGATGACCGCGACTTTGAGCCCCCTCTAGGCCCAGTGTGCCCCTTCCGCTGTCAATGCCATCTTCGAGTGGTACAGTGTTCTGACTTGGGTGAGTGGGATGCAGTTTCTCTTTACCTACCTTATTTGTTTTGTTCTTGGGAATGGCAACTCTGAGAGTTTAGCATTTTCAGTTTTAATCTCTCCAAATGTGAGACACAGTGCCACCTAATGAGGAATAAAGGAAGCAGAACAGGATAGAAAGAAAAGTAGTGTTGTGGTTCTCTCTCTCTCTCTCTCTCTCTCTCTCTCTCTCTCTCTCTCTCTCTCTCTCTCTCTCTGCCCCCACCCATCCCTCTTCCTTTTTTCCTCCATTACTTTGCAATCTTGGAAAAATCACTTTAAAAAATATTTCTGAGCTTCATATCCCTTCTTCTACAAAACAAAATTTTGAAGAAAACAGTGTCTTATGTTCTAAAATTTCAGAGTGATGGTTTAATCTTAATTCTATAACGTGGTTTTATAAAATATTAGATATTAAGAAAATCAGGTCAGTCTCTCTACTATTCACTTAACCCAGACAACAGAGTTTCAGCATTACTAAATTGTAAAATATGCAGTTATCAAAAGCAAAACTTGTCAAATTTTATGACAAAATCTTATCTTTCAATTATAAAAATACTCCCTTAATCTCTGAGCCTTAGTGTTGTCTTTACTTTTGACATTTTGTAATCCAGCTGCTTATATTCTTTAGAAAGTTTCAAAGGAAATATTTATCACTAAGGTATGGTGTAAATATTCAATATAATCATGTTACATATATCTTTAGCCTAACACCCTAAAGACAGTTTGATTTATCATCTTTTCAGAAAAATTTGGTCTGGAAATTCCAAGAGCATTACACTTAGAAGATAAATCTCCAGAAAGATTGAAGCTCAGTGGATGGGCCAAAGGGGAATGAACTCAGTTTACATGGCAGCTGATTCACATTCCTCCTTTGGAAGGGGTGTATTTTCTTATTGGAGATGAAAAGAAAAAAAAAAACTTTATATCATGATTCCGCCATGTGTACTTCCTTCTGGAGGAAATCCCATACTATGATCAGGCACTTCTTTCAGAAGTCCTATATTTACTCAGAACATGCTTTCTAGCAGTAGTCTGCAGGAGAAAAATGCTACTAGCTTCTACAGTTGGAATAAACTACCTCTAGGAACCTGGAAAAACATAAAGTATATTCAGCAGTAACAACTGAAAAACACTCGAAATAGCTTCTTCAACACATATATTGTATAGCCATTTAAAACCCAAATACAAATGTTATGTAAAGGCTTTCAAAAGGCCACAGAATAATTCCAGTGGATTGATTTGTTCACTCATTCAGAAGCTATATTGGGAACCCATCATGGATGAACTCTGCTCTAGGCATGGGAGGAAAGGATGAGGAAGACAAATATGGCCCTAGTTCCTGTGGATCTTATATTCTAGTGGTGGTGACTATTACTTTTTGAATTGTGTATTCACCACAGGGGAGATTGGATTACTCTTCAGAAACTTTATAAGTATCTAAAGATGACCTGCATTATTGTCTTGGGCAGGAAAATAACAGGATTGAAAAAAATCTGGACAAAGAAATCACCAGTTGATGGATATACACAGGATAATCTTTTCTGAAGTTACTAAAATGGCGAAGTTCCCCAAAAATGTGATGCGAGTTAAATTTCACTTTACCTCTGAGAACAAGTTAAAAGAATGTATTATT
The DNA here is from genome assembly GCF_001698545.2 of Rhinopithecus bieti. Lineage (NCBI taxonomy): Eukaryota > Metazoa > Chordata > Mammalia > Primates > Cercopithecidae > Rhinopithecus > Rhinopithecus bieti. The sequence goes on along the minus strand of NW_016804447.1, from coordinate 2,510,576 downwards.
ACTTTCACTACATATATTATCAAAAATGAAGGGTTGATGTTTTTAAGGAAAGCAGAGTCGGCCAGTTACTTTAGTGAAGTTTTATTTTTTCATAAATAGAGGCCTTTGCTTCCATGAAAAATAGTTCACAAAGCTTGACCCCGATGAAAGCACTGGGCATAGGTCTATTGTTCAAAGTGAAACAACAACAACAAAATGTAGTCTTAGGAAGCAGCAAGTTCACTGACTTGGGACCTTTATGATCGTTTTGTTGCTGCTGTTGATATTGTTTTATTTTGTTTTGTTTTTAGATGAGAAAGTTTTCTACATGTTATCTTTTTTCTAGGAGCTCAAAGTGTACATCATCCCTTTATTATGGCTAGGTTTACTGACTCATATACTAAGGAAATAGCTAAAATTATAAAAATAATTTGTTTTTAACACCATATTTAACTAAGAGAACTAAGTTCCAATGAGCAGTGGTCTCATGTGATGTATTTTCAATATCTTAAAATTTAAAGGTGAATATTTAAATATACTATAAATTTTAAAATCAGATATCTCTAAGAAAATACATTTCTTAAAGGGAAATGAAATTCACTTGACTTTAAATAAAACAAATGAACTCATTTCATATTTTTAACTATTATCTAACTCTTACTTTATGATGCTGGCAAGCTGTTGAGAGCCTTCACATCTTCATCGGTAGAAAAATCACAGTCTTAGAAATCCTATTAATTGTATGAGGTACCTGTGTCATAGTAGCAGCTTCAAGCAGTTTTAAAATAATATGATTACATGCAGTAACAGATTAAGAAAAAAGAAAGCAAGCAAGGAGAAATGGACCACCTAATTCACCGTAAATGCAATATAGTTGATTTTTTATTTGTTTTATGTCCTTTAGTGATCTAAGCATGAAGGTTGAATTATTATAAAAAAGAAAATAAATGCAGTGCAGTTGGGGATGGCAAATGTTAATGCTTATCTGTATCAAAGACCAATGTTGTCTTCAGGATTATCCTTGGTGGATTATCCTCGGCAGACATTTAATGAGCAGAGAGAAGCTGCAGTGTTGAAGGACCAAAAGTCCTTTGTCATCTTATTATCTGAATAATGTGTAATACAAATAAATTTTTTAAATTAAAATGTTTGACTACTTTTTCCCACTAAGAAATATTCTTGGCAAAATTAAACATCAAAATTTTAAACAATTCTTTCAAAGCTAAGAAGTCAAAAACTGTGAAATTAAAATTATGTAATTACTCTGTAAGGTAATTTGAGGCCTCTGGAAAATGCATGGACTGATTTAGTCCCTAATTCTAATTTATCACAGTAGTATTAAAATGTATTTTTTTCTTTTTCTTTCTTTCTTTCTTTTTTTTTTTTTTTTTGAGGATAAGGGATTGAGACAGTAAACATGAATTCCCCATAGATATTGGTCAAGTTGTTTTGTTGAACTTGTTGCAACTTGCTATGTAATTGGAACCACAATTTTATGAGACCCATATCTTGTCTTCTTTTATCTATCATGTTAAGACATAAATCAGTTCCCTCTTAATTACAGCATTAATTTCAAAAAGTAATATTTTAAATAAATGTAGAGTTAGCAAATTCAGAAGTCTTTCAGTTACTTTATAATAATAAATCCACAAGGTAACTTAGTCTTTTAAAATCAAAAATTTTTTAAATGTTCTGATTTTGATTGGATTTTCTATTTTATATGTTTGACATCCTGTAGGAAGACAGCTTCCATTACTTAGGTACTCTGACTCAGCCATTCATCTTTGGATCAAGTGTCATCAGGTAGTATAATTTGGTATGGACTAACACCTCATTACTGAAATGCAAATCAGTCCTGACAAGTCAAATAAGAACAAGTTTTGTCTTTTGACTAGTCTCTGAAATTAAAATTATAATTCTTGATATACTTCTTATAAACAAATTTCAAGAGTTGAAATGTCTCTTAAAACTATTTAGTAGTGGAAAGAACTTGGGCTGTGCAGTTAAACACCTCTGATCTCAAATTCTGCTTTGCTGTTTACTACCTGTAACCTTGAAACTTTCAAAACTTTGTTTCCTCATTTGACAAATGGAAATATATCTTATTTCACTGGGTAGGAATAGAAAAATATATGTACAAATGCTTATTATAGTAACTGTTACATTTCACTTACCATTTCAGGCAAAGTTGGCTAAGAACATGAGGCTGTTTCTGATATTTCCTTTCATTTTTATTTATTATTGAGAATAATAAGTACAGGCCATAGACTTATTAGAGACTGTCAATGACTTATACTTATTATTCTCAATTCAAATTATATCATATTATACTAATTGAAAATAAGCCATATACTTATTAGAGACTTATTAAGAGTCTTATTAGAGACTTATTAAGAGTCTCTAATAAGTATATGGGTTGTCAAGCTAGAGACAAAATAGTACCATCTCTCTCCACCTCTCTAAAGAGGACCACATCATCTCCAAGTGTAAATAGACAAGAATAAAAAAAATGTGCATTTATTAAGCAATTGAATATTCTCCAAACCAATATTCCTTTGAACAAAATGAGTTTGTTTGATTTGAGAACAATGAAGCATTTGGCTATTTTATAATCATAAATGATTCACACCCCCACACACAGCCCTCTAGAAATGGTGCCAGAAGATGAAAACACATTTAATTTTGCCATATGGAAGCATTACAAATAACTACTGGTTTCTAATAATGTACGTTATAATGCAAATAATGTTTTAATTTTAAAAAATTCAGAAAAGTACAGCCTTTTAAATTATACAGTTGCTTCTTATTCATACTCATTTTCTTGAACTATTGAAAAATTTTGTCAGAGGTTACCACTTGGGACATATTGTACTACAGTTTCTCGCTTGGCTGAGGAAACTGGTTTTCCAGAAGCAGACCTTATACAAGAGATAAATGAACCATTACACTTCTCCCATGAAATCAACCCAGAAAAATAAATTAGGACAGTTTTGTAGAGGAACAGACAGAATGCTAGATGCTCAGTTGCCTTTATCATTTATGTCTGGCTCTGCAGCAGCAGGGGTGTGAGGTGTTCCTCATTCAGGGTTTCTAATGCACCAAAAGGGTGTTTCCAAAACATGATATGGGAAAGAGGCTGTGCACAGAGTATGCCCACTGGATTGCCTAAATTGACATTGGGTAGGAGTGGAGTATGCTTCAGATGAAGCAAGAGTAATGCTCAATGTGACCCAAAGTCTCCCGAATCAAGGGGTTAAAAGATGGAGAGGAGGAAGAGAGGGAGTCAAGAAGGCCAAAGGAAGCGTCTGTCTCCTTAACCTGACTGACAACTAACATAACCCTGGTTTCCTTCTCAGTCCCCAGGAGGGAGAGAGAGGCAGCTGTGTGGGATCAAGGCATTTTGTGAGACTGCAGCTGTGATTCATTTTCCTTTGGAAGAACATCCCTAGCTCTAGGGGATATGGTGGGAATTGGTTAGCTAAAATATCAATTCCCTGGGTAAAAGAGGAAAACTGTGAGACCTCTAATCTTAACTTTTCTCCTTCAAAAGAGTGGAAAAAGATTACATAGTTCCTCAAAAATAAAAAAAAAAATGAGTTTGCAATTCAGTCTTAATAAAAAGAGAAAGCCCCTAGCATATATACTGTAACACTCAAGACTCAGTTACTCTTGACTTAGTCTGTGCACTGCTTTAACTTCTGTAGCTTGCCTACTTCTGCCTTTTTACTGTAATCTACATTTGCTTTGATTATTCTATACTAATCAATTATATATACGTATCTGTGATTATACAATATCTTTTAATTATCTTTTTATATATCTATTTTATCGTTTTCTTCACTAGAAAAGAAGTATTGCAATAATTTATCTTTGTACAACCTCTACACAATAAACTGCCTTATACTTTCTAGACTCTTTAAACATCAATCAATGATTGATGAATGAACACACGAACATATGCATGGCTTCGTTCTTGAATTAATGCTTGGATGAATATTCTACAATATTCCTGACTCTAGCAAGCTGCAAAGAGAAGGGAACATGTCTGATTGAGAAACAGAAGTGATTTCTCAGTGCATCCTTGCTCCTTCCCTTTAAAGACAACTGTAAAACCAGGAAGCTTAGAAATTCCTTGAGTTTGACTGGAAAGAGAATAGAATTAAAGAGAAGAATCGTTTATGTCTGAAGCCTGGTCTAACTGATAATACAGTCAGATTGCCATTTTTAAGATGGAAAGAGGGAAACATGCCTGCCTTGAGCAGAAAAGTTTTTTTGTTGGGGCTGGAGCTCCTAAATATTATTTTGGTCATTTGCCCAAAAACTGAAGTACACCACCAATGTCCCAATTATGAAGTTGAATACAGAATTATAAAAAAAAATTGTTGAAAGTCAGTAAGAACAAATTTTAGAATTTGGACTCCTGCCACATGGCAAAAAAAGCATGATGTTTGAAGACGACCTGGCCTTTGTCCAACATGATGTTTACGAGATTGCTGACATTTGCTAACAGAACAATGCTATTCATCACTGGGACAACCAAAAGAAGGGAAGAAAAAAAAAAGAAGTCTATTTCTTACTAGTCTTTATTCAGAAATGATTTTTTGGTAATGTCTTAAGTCTTATCTTATTTGCTTTAATAAATAACTAGATTTTAAAGAAGATAAAACTCCTTATAAAAACTGGGAGAGCAAATATCTAATCCAGGCTACCTTGAAAATATGTGTTTTAATGGAAAATTTAGAATTATGTTAAATAAAGGCTGCTCAATGAAAAATAAATGTAGGAAACCATTATGCTCCTGTTACTACAGCTGAATGAATTTTACCCCAAAACATAGTGGCTTAAAAATAATTTAATTTGTTCATGACTTGAGGTATGGAAAATTTGGCAAGGGCTCTGAAGGGCTGTTCTCACTTGAGGTCACTCTTGCACTTGTAGTCAAATGTTATCCGAGATTATAGTCATAAGAAGGCTAGCCTGGGGTGGACACCTGAGTCAGTTCACTGTCATAACTGACGGTTGCTGCCACTATCGCCCACAAGCTTGACTGTTCTATCCTCTGAATTGCCTCAGGCGGCTTCTCTTTTTTTCTATGGCCCCTGGCTATCCTAGAGCAAGCATCCCAGAAGAAGTGGGTAGCAGCTGTACAATCTTTTCTGACCTTGTCTCAAATGTCATGGTGTTTCAGTCTATTGATTCCTAGAGGCATCAAAAGACCATCCTACATTCAAAGGGAAGAGAGAGGAATTAGATGCTGCCTTCTAATGGTAATGGGACAAATGCTTATTGTAGAAGAGGATGTAGGATAGAAAATTTAATGTATGGCATCTTTGGAAAATATAATCATCTGCATATATACTTAGATTTATATAAATTTCTAATGAGAAGTTTGAGCATAATTATATATTATGTAGAGAAAGTCCACAGATATTACATGTCCCCCATGAAGGTCATTATTTAATAATTACAAACTACATTAAGATGTTAAATAATTATAATTAAATTAATTTATAAATTAACTTCATAGTTAGTTAATTCTTCTACTTAAGATTGTAAGAAAAGTATTAAGTCATATCTTGATGACTTTGTTTTCATTATGGAACATTTTTTGGATGTAAATTGAACCTGGATAATTGATACATATAATTTAAAATGCTAACATTTTACTTTCTATATTATTTTCTGAATAAACATAAAATTCATCACTATCAATAGGGATTATTTAGTTAAAAATCACATACAATTAAAACAATCAGATATGCTTAAAGGCAGAATTTAAATTTATTTAAAAGTTTAAAAAATTAAGGTAGGATAACTGTTTCATGGAATACTATTGGTTTTATATTTTTTGAAGATTAGGTTTACTTCAAATAAGCATTTTCATCATAAAAAATAATCTTTAGTCCTAGTATATTTCTACCACAATTTACTTCAGGCTTGGTATTTTCAGATGAGGAAATGGAGCCTGAGGAATGCTAACTTACAGATTCTGGTCATCTCTCCTTAATAGCCGAGTTGATTTTAACCCAAGCCGTTCTGACTCTAATGATGTACAAACAAAGAGTAGTATTTTATAGATTTGCAAGAGTGTAGCATTTGCCACCATTAAAATAGGGTTAAATTGACAAGGAGCAGTTTTTGAGGGGTCTAATTATTCAGTGGGGATCGGATCATGTGCTTCCTAAACTGAAGGCTTATCCAAAGGCAGAGATAGGACGACTAGCACCCCAAAGGCCCTGAACTTCATGAGAACAATGATGAATGCAGAAAGAACAGGAAATAACTGTAAAGAAAAAAAACATTTCAGGACCAAGATCTTTAGATGAACATCTTGTGTTTGACATACCTGAAAAACAGATTTCAGTCTCTAGGATAATATGCATGGTGATTGTACAGAAAAGAAGGAGTTACAGATGAATAATCAGAAAGATTATTCAGAAAGATAATGAGAGCAACACCCTCTATTTTGCTTATTATAATAATCATAGGTAGCAATACTTGAGACGCTGCTATGCACTATGGTAGGAGATTATTTTGTAGCATAGCTTATTGAATTTTCACAAAATTTCTGTGAAAGACTTAAGAAAACTGAGGACAGAGAGTTTAAAGAATATGTCTTCTAATTTTTTTTTTTTTTTTTTTTTTTTTTT
>NW_016804447.1:2495950-2503688 GCF_001698545.2 Rhinopithecus bieti | reverse complement strand
TTTTTTTTTTTTTGGAGAGTGTCTCTCTCTGTCACCTAGGCTGGAGTGCAGTGGCATGTTCTTGGCTCACTACAAGCTCCACCTCCCAGGTTCACGCCATTCTGCCTCAGCCTCCCCAGTAGCTGGGACTACAGGCGCCCGCCACCACACCCGGCTAATTTTTTGTATTTTTAGTAGAGACAGGGTTTCACCACGTTAGCCAGGATGGTCTCAATCTCCTGACCTCGCGATCCACCCGTCTCGGCCTCCCAAAGTGCTGGGATTACAGGCCTGAGCCACCATGCCCGGCCTCAATATGTCTTCTAATCTTAAAGATCAAGAAGAGGAACCAGAATTGAAATTTGCATAGCAGTCTTATAAAAAATTGTTATTATAGGAGCATGTTTAAATATGAAAATTCTACAGAATAAAGTGACCCCATTGTGTACCCACAACAGAGCTTTAACCAATGTCAACTAATGCCACTATTTTTCTATCTCCACCCACTTCCATATCATTTTGAAGCAAATTCCAGATATATGATTTTATCTATCAATACACATGTCAGTATGTTTCTCTGAAAAATAAAGCTCTCAAATAAAATAACCATATTTTATAGCTTATTTATATGAATTAGGATCCAGATGAAGTACATACATTGCTTTTTAAAAAGTAGATTTTTTAAATTTTGTTTTTGTTTTTGAGACAGAGTATCACTCTGTTGCCTAGGCTGGAGTGCAGTGGTACGATCACAGCTCACTGTAGCCTCAACCTCTCCTCCCTCCCGAGCAGCTGGGACTACAGGCTTGTGCCACCATGCCCAGCTAATTTTTTGTAAAGATGGGGTCTTGCCATGTTGCCCAGGCTGGTGTTGAACTCAGAGGCTCAAGCAATCCACCTGCCTGAGCTTCCCAAATTTCTGGAATTAGAGGCAAGAGACACAGCACCCAGTTAAAATGTCTCTTAACTGTCTTTAAACTACAGACTCACAATTTCTTCATTTTCTTTTGGAATTTAGAGGATTAATCAGATTTGGGATTAATTGTTTTTGACAATACAAACCTATGAATAGGGATTTGTTTCTTCATACAGAAGCTTCCAATTGATCCTTTCCCAGGAGAAATATATGCCATGTAGAGAAACTCTTACTGCTGGAGTAGTCACCCTGTGAGACAGAAAAATCAGTCTTCTTTAGATATTTATGTGACAAAAGGTGCTTCACAAATATGGCAAAGACACTGAAGAAAGTGAGAGCGATTTTCAGGTGCAGATAATGGGAATGACATATTTGATAGTAAGTAGTATTCATTTATAAAATGTTCCTGGCCAACTGATAATCAGGAAAAAATATATAATCATTACAACCAGTTGTATCCTAATACTTCTGAGGAAAAATAAAATTTCCTATGATAGCAGGTTATAGGGAGATGGTTACAACAGAACACGGCAGAAATGATCTCAAAGCCATACTCATAAACTTTTCATCATGGACAGCAAGGCAGATAGACTTGAAAATTAATTAATTAGAAAGGCTCTTCCTGTTTTCAAAGCAGCCAGAACAAATTCCTGATGTGAAACAATAATTAGTCCTTCTTACCAGGAAAACAATAAATAAATACACTAACAAAACAAAGACCCTGCAATACAGGACAGTATAGTTTAAACTTACAAATCTATAGCCTGTAAGAAGTTCAGTGGTGCAAGATTACTGTAATACAGGGGTAGTCAGGATGAATGTTACAGAGGTGAGGAGATAACGGATATGCTTCAAGGGATTGTTAGAATGGAAATAGAAATAAATGAATAAGTGGAGTTTTACATAAAGTATGCATTGTATGAACAAAAATGAGTAGCTAGGAATGAGTATAATATGCTCAAGGAATAGCTGTAGATCAACATTAGAAAATATGCACAATGATCAACTGCATGAATAAATGGCAAACCACGGCCAGGCATGGAGGCTCACACCTGTAATCCCAGCACTTTGGGAGGCCAAGGCTGGCGGATCATGAGGTCAGGAGATCGAGACCATCCTGGCTAACACGGTGAAACCCCATCTCTACTAAAAATACAAAAAAGTAGCCAGGCATTGGTGGCACACGCCTGTAGTCCCAGCTATTCGGGAGAATCTCTTGAATCCAGGATGTGTAGATTTCAGTGAGCTGAGATGACACCACTGCATTCCAGTCTGAGCGACAGAGCAAGACACTGTCTCAAAACAACAACAACAACAACAACAACAACAAACAAAAACAAAACAACGACAACAAAAAAAACCATGTAGTTCTGGAGTGAGGACTCAGACTATCCTGGTTCTTGGTCTACTTTAGCCATGAGGCACCTTAGATAAGCTATTTAATTTCTTTGGGTTTCTGTTTCTTTACTTATGAAATGAGAAGATTAGACTGGCTTAAAATTCTCTGATTTCTGGGATAAGTAAACTTTTTTGAATGTTGAACATGCTAATTTCTCATTAAGATCAATACCAAACCTAACAAAAGAAGAACCTGCCATCTACTATCATAATCATTTTTTAAACAACGTGTATTTAAAAGTAGAAATGGAAGTGAAGGCAGGAACTGGTCTCAGATGGTCTCAGAAATTGTGTGTGTGTGTGTGGTATGTCTGTGTGTGTGTGTGAGATAATTTAAACTAACCACACTGCTCTTACTGATTTTTTTAAATTTTGATATAGATTGCTAAAAACTTCATCACAGAGTCTGCCTAATCAGCATTTGGGAACCATAGACTAGCTGATATTTAAGGGCCCTTCCCTTTATGACATTCAGAGAACTCATAATAACTAGGGTAAATTCTCCATTATACTCTGCCTCTTGTCTTTGAGCAAGCTAGTTAACACTCCAATGCATTATCTACCCCTTACAGGTACAGCATATTACGGGGTCTGATGTCAGAACAATTATTTCAGGGGATATAGATAGGTATGCCAGAAAAAAAAAGTCATGCTGGAAGCCAGGAGAGTTGTCATCTAATCTACATTTTGTCATTCCTAACTAGATAAGCTTGTTCATGTTATGAAACTTTTTAAAAGAATTGTCTGAAAGTATGAGATTACCATACTGCCTTACCTCTCTCATTGGGTTGTTGTGAGGTAAATAATAACATATTTTCATTTTAAAAAATAAACTCTAAAACTAAATTATTAATAAAAAATACTAATATGTGAAATCCCCCAAATAAACATAAATTTACTAATTCAGAGCAGGTTGTGGAACTATGATTTTAATCATTGAAATGGCTCTCCAAGAACTAAAATACAAGAATTAGAATCCTGAGGATGGTATTCCTTTTTTTTTGAATCTCTAGAAATAAGATGTATATAAATTACCTTAAGTAGTTCCTATTATTATAAAATTTTAGGATGACAGTGTAATCAAAAGTGTCAGCCACCAGACACATCATTCTTTCCCTACACATTTGAAATTTTATCTGCAGTTTCACATTGACAAAATGTTGAGAGTCAGTAGAATTTAAGTTTACCAATGAATAAAAATAAGCATAACTGGAAATTAGGACTTCGATGAAGGTGCCCAAGAAGAAATGATAAAATGTAGTAACTACCTTCCAAATGAAAAGAAGTTTGTCTTTTCTGGGTTGGAGAACACTAATTATCAAAGAGTTGGCAGAAGTCTACTATTCCTAATTGCATGAAATTAGCAAATTGACATTTCTGAAAATGGCAGTGATTACAACTGTACAGTGTCATTAAACAACCTCCTACAAGGTAACTGTTCTGGTATTTTACTGTTCATCACTGAAAACACTTAACTCTTGTTATTTTGATGGGAACTGTGTCTATAAAAGTTATACATTTATGTAACATATTTACATAAGTTCAGAATTACCTGTATTTTGATACTTAAATTTATAAAGATAGGTGGTCACTGAATTAAGAACACGATTCCACCCGCAACCCCAACTATCGATGAGTAGTGATATTGTAAAGAAAAAATTATTTAGAAAAGACTCAGAAATAGGTAGCTTCAGGTATGTTTTCTGTAATTTTCATGGAAGAAATGAAGACAGTCAAAATATGGCTGCCATGGTGGTTTACAAGTATGTTTACATAAAACTCAAAATTGAAAAGTGATTTTTTCAACATAGCAGTAATTATACCCTGTTGTAATTTTATTTTACTTGAAAACGGTAAACTGAATTACATTTTTATGAAATCATGGGCAATGTCTACTTTGGTCCTGCTATATTCCCAGGATCTAGTAAATTTAGGCTGCCTAGGAGGTATTCAATAAAGGCTTGTTGAATTGATGAAAAAATAACCTTCAGTACTTCCAGTTTCAGATATAATGGAGAGATTGCTTCTACCAAAGGTTAAAAACTATTTCTGATTTATGTTATGCAGTCTTAAAATACGGAAATGATCACATTAATTTGAGTTAATAGAACATCAAATTTTTACTTAATGTCCTACTTCAATATGAAACAATGGAAAATGAAAAGCAAACGGCCTTTTAAATATTTTCTCCATTATGATTCACAATGATTTATTCAAAATAATTGCCTTTTGTATAACTCTGGTTCATCCTTATATGACTAGCTGAATGACTATTAAAATATTTCTTAATACCATGGACCATTTGATTATTCAATGAATTTACATTTGCAAACTAAAAACAATAATTCCGTCAGTTAGACCAAAATCTAAAGTCCAAAAGTAATGCTTCATAAAATTAATTTAAGATACGTCATACTACCAAATTTATTTCATTCTAAGTAGCCATATATCTATTGGTCATAAAATATCAACTGAAATTAATATTGTTTTGGCATTCTAATGAAAACTAAAAGAACCATTATCCCAAAATGTTGGATAAATTTTCAAGATCCTGCCACAAGTTGATTATACGTTTATATAATTTTAACTGTAGATCTGTGACAGGGTTAGGTTTATTGAAAAGATCTTTATTGCTGATGATTTGGCTAGAGTAATTATTGACACGTTATTTATGTAAAAATGTACAGATTTACAAATCACTTATGCTGACTACTTATCAAAATAACTACTTTTCAATACAACAAGAAAGAGGTAAAATATATAGATTTGAACCCTAATGAAATACCAATGTTCCCCTAACGCAGAGGAGTAATTCCATGAGGAAAATATCATGTTGAGTTTATTATTAAATACAAAAAGTCATTTGACTTGGTTGCAAAAGATAAAGCAAAAATTTTACCCTACAATGAATGCAATTCTTAGAAGAAGAATTGTTGTTGTTAACATGATCATCACAACATTTTTTTTTGGTAAATATATACTGTGCGATTCTGTAGCCATTTGTCCCTTCGACTCACCACATACTCCTATTACTCTTATGCTAGGTCTGGACAAAGTGCCAAAGGATCTTCCCCCTGACACAACTCTGCTAGACCTGCAAAACAACAAAATAACCGAAATCAAAGATGGAGACTTTAAGAACCTGAAGAACCTTCACGTAAGAACTATTTATTTTTAAATCACAATAAGATAGGACTCAAAGTATTTTTCAAAACACCACCTAGATAAGGCCAAGAGTATTATGCACCAACAAAGAAGCACATTAGTGTTTATTAACCTCACTTTTTTAGCAGTGGTAGGGAAGCAAAGCATCATATTCATTAACCACTAACAATTTACCCAGCCTTTTATACATATACCTCATATATCTTAGGTATTTTATTCAAAAAAATACTTTAGATCTTAATTTTTTCTCACGTTTTTGGAAATAAAAATTGTCTTCCAAATTAAGTTGTATTTTAATAGTGGAACAAAACACAAAATGGATTGATCCTAGTATTATTTTATTTCTTTGTTTCTTTTGTCTTTTTCCATGCATTTTCTAAGAGAGGTGTGAATGATGTTCTAAAATCTCAAAGATTGGAATCAAGTGAAAAAAGATAATTATTCATATTTTATTTAGTAAAATATAATTCTGTCTTCATATGTATGTTTCTTGCTTTATAGTTAGGATTATGCATGCTGTGTCCTTATCTGTATGTTTATTTTGGTTTTCTCTTACCTCTCTACCCTATCATAATGTTCAATCTATCAGTCAGGATTTCATCAGAAAAGAGATGCCACTCACAAAGGGGTTTCATGGAGGAGACGTTATTGAAACCTGTATTTGCAAAGGGGCGTGGGAACCCAACAAGGCACTGTGAGGCACCCAGTCCCACAAAGGTCTAGAAGAATTTGAGGGTCTCAGAGCCATGGGAGAGGTGGGGAGCTATAGTTTCACTTCTTAATTTCCTGCCTGTGTCCCCTATGGTTGAATCTACTTCGGACGAAAAGACAAGGGCATTTGATTAATGTGTTCCCCAGAGGTCAGCTTCCCAGGACATGAGGAAGGGCCAAAAAGTGCAAAGAATAAATATAGTGGTAGTTGGGAGAGGATATACTATATAAGGGAAATGATAAACCCAATAAAATAGAGATAAGCCTTGCTAAGACAACCTTCTGTAAGAGTAAATGCATCGTTTGTTCACATTGAACATCAGAATCACTATAAAATGCATTTTCTCACCCAGCTCTCTATCTGTGGGATGAGTGTGACATGGTCTTCCCTCAAAACATGAGGGCACATGAAATATAAATAAGCCAGACCTCAATGTCCAAAATAGATACTCTAGAAATCTCACCGTGTCTACTTCCATTCTGGTAGACCACTCTAAAGTACTGAGTCTGGTTCTTGGCATTTTAAGAAATGCATTAAAGAATATCTAGAGAAGGACGACCATGGAGATAAAGAATCTAGAAATTAGGTCTCACAGACACAGTGGATGGAGAGGTGGATGTCTAAACTGAGTGTGGAGGGTCACTAATGGCACATTTGAAGGGCCATGTTGAACAAAAAGGATTGTATTTACTTGCTTCAACTGCAAGATGACGGAATCGTCCTAGTGAGCAGAAATTTTAGAGAAGCAGATTTTATTCAACATTAAAATAAAATTTAAAGAATCAGAATTTTTAGAAAATAGAGACACCTAATGATTTGTTACCTGCCTGTGAAGATTAGAGTTCACAGCTTCGTATAATGAATGGCATAGGAATACATTCTTAATGTTGGGAACATAGACATACCAAACTGTAATTTCATATCTAGTTATTTATTTTAGCCATTATAGAAAATAATTGAGGAGGATATATCATGAGAATAGGCACTACTCAGTAAAGTATAAATATAAATCATCTGATATACATAAGAATAAAAAATATAGATACAAGGGAAATAATATAATATAAAATAGAATAAACTGGTCATAATTATTACAGTTAGTATAATGAAGATACCATTTAGTACAAACTTTCCAACAACCAAGATGGGAAAAGCAGTTAACATTTAGCCATTAGAAGAAAATATACCAGATTTTTTTAAAGGAAGAAAATTTTTTTTTCTAAAATTTTAAGACTCTACAAGGAATCATTTAAAAAATGCAGAAAGGCTGGGTGCGGTGGCTCACACCTGTAATCCCAGCACTTTGGGAGGCCAAGGTGGGCGGATCACAAGGTCAAGAGATCAAGACCATCCTGGCCAACTTGGTGAAACCCCGTCTCTACTAAAATAAAAAATTAGCTGGGCATGGTGGTGCGTTCTTGTATTCCAAGCTACTCGGGAGTCTGAGGCCGGAGAATCACTTGAACTCGGGAGGCAGAGGTTCAGTGAGTCGAGATCGCGCCACTGCACTCCAGCTTGGACGACGGAGTGAGACTCCATCTCAGAAAAAAAAAAAAAAAAAAAAAAAA
>NW_016804447.1:2427829-2494787 GCF_001698545.2 Rhinopithecus bieti | reverse complement strand
CATTTAGTACAAACTTTCCAACAACCAAGATGGGAAAAGCAGTTAACATTTAGCCATTAGAAGAAAATATACCAGATTTTTTTAAAGGAAGAAAATTTTTTTTTCTAAAATTTTAAGACTCTACAAGGAATCATTTAAAAAATGCAGAAAGGCTGGGTGCGGTGGCTCACACCTGTAATCCCAGCACTTTGGGAGGCCAAGGTGGGCGGATCACAAGGTCAAGAGATCAAGACCATCCTGGCCAACTTGGTGAAACCCCGTCTCTACTAAAAATAAAAAATTAGCTGGGCATGGTGGTGCGTTCTTGTATTCCAAGCTACTCGGGAGTCTGAGGCCGGAGAATCACTTGAACTCGGGAGGCAGAGGTTCAGTGAGTCGAGATCGCGCCACTGCACTCCAGCTTGGACGACGGAGTGAGACTCCATCTCAGAAAAAAAAAAAAAAAAAAAAAAAAAAAAAAAAAAAAAAAAATGATAGATAAAACAGTCCCATAATCAATTTATTGATGTGTCCAACAATATAAGCACAATATGATGTAAGTAGTGAGTGTTAAAGACATAAAGTAAAAGGAAAAATTAGGCATCATTATTTATCCAATTACCAGACACAGTTTTGAGAGAATATGCGAGGAAGGAATGTTAGATGATCAGCAGAAGTTTGAAAGGCAAAGAGAAAAGGACTTTCTGTACAAGAAGAAAGCAAAGGCAGAAGAAAATAAGAAGCAGACAAATAAAAATACAAGTTGGCTAGAGTGAAAGAAACAGCTGAAACAATGGAGAATAAGGACAAACTGGAGGTTCCGACCTTTGGGTCTCTTTCCGCCGATTAGAAACTTATTCACCAATTCCCTGCCTTCACCTTAAGCTTTCACTGGGAATGAGCTGATGGTGAAACCAGCAAAGTTTGTTAATGGCTGTTTAAGCTACTGTTGGCATAAGTTTAAAAAGGAGACCATAAAAAATGAATATTACTAAATTTAGATTACTAAAATATTTTTAAAACTTTTATTTGCGTAAGTTTGCCGTTTAGCTACTTTTTAAAAGGATGAAACATTCTTACTCTCATCTCAACTTCCTGTACATTTAAGTATAATCTGAATATTTTTAAAAAAACCCTTTATATCCTTAAATAAGTGACAGCTAGTGTCCGTGACATTCTTATTAAATCTGGCATTTGTAATAATGTGTTCTTTCTTTTCCCAAGTCTCCTTCTAACTATGTTTTTAAGCAGCCATTATCTTGACAATCTCTTTCTTTCTACTTCAAAATATACATCAGATGAATAAAGAGAGTTCATTAGAGCCTTCAACCATTCAGAGGATGTTAAACAGCTATTTTTCTCTTACTCTTTCATTCATGATCCTTTCTATCCTTGTTATTTTGCAAATAAACATCATAATTTCAGCTAGCCAAGCAACACTCAAGGAAGGAGAGAAATGAAAATTTAGCAAGGATTAAAATAGAAAGAATTTAACAGAATCATGTTCCCTGTCTGTGCTTCATTAGGAGTGGTACATGTTGTATAAGAGTAATTTTATACCTATAAATAGTAGGAAAAGCTACATAATTGTTCTATAAAATGATGGAAAATTAAGTGTGGTAATGCCAACATTTACTGTATTTTCTTTGAATTGAAGCTTAATAAGTTGAGTAAGGAACATTTTTTAATTAAAATCAACAAAATTGTCAAAGACTGAACAAAAGCAAACACTTGTTTAGCGATTACTATATATACTAGGCACTGTTCTTAGTACCTTATATACATTAACTTATTTAATTCCTATAACTATTCTTATGAGGTAATCACACTTGATATGTCCTTTAAATGGGCACAGAAAGGTTAAGTTACTTGCTCATAGTCACAGGCCAACTAAGACTCAGAACTTGAGATTCTAAACTCGGAATTCTGGCTTGAGTATGTGCACTAATAATTGCCTATAAATATAACAGTCACCAGGAAAGACCTTAGAACAATATTTGGTACAGTGTAAGCCCTATATAAATGGCTTTGGAGAAAAAAAATGATATTAAAAGTCAGGTTTTAAAAACATTTAACATAATACAGATTTTTCAGATCATGTTTAATACATTTAATTACATCACACTTTTAAAATTTTCCTCCATGGATAAGAATTGAATATCTCCTTTGCGATTTTCATTAGGCATCCACAATTTTGGATGTCTTGTAATGATATATGTCATCACACTCCACTCAGCTTGCACTGGCTTTTCCCTGATTTGTGTTTATTAATGTCAACTTTTTTATGACCTTAACTCCCACAGGTTTTTGAACTTTTGGTTATTGATCGCAATGTGTTAGTATTTTGTATCGATCAACCAATGCATCTTTCAGGATTATTTAAAAGATTATATTACTTAATAATAATTTTTAATTAATCAAGTAATGTGGACTATGTGAGGATATACATACATTAATTAATCAGCTATTACCTTTAGAAAACATTCTTGCATTTCTGAGACTAAAAATACTCGCTTTCCTATTACAGGTCCCCTTCTGTCCCTCCATATTCTCATATATGTAAAACTTATACTACAATTGAAAATGTAAAATTAGACCTTAATAAGTTACTGTAAGCTCCTTATAAATAGTTAACAAAGTGGCTTGAAATAATAAGTGGTTTTCTTAGGCATACAGATAATTGAAAAAGAATAAAATAGTCCAAAAATAGGCCTAGCAATTGTTATAAGCAAAGTAACAATGAATTAGAGGTAATTTCTACATAAGAAGAACTCAGAAATAAAATCAAATAATTACCCAAAATATTAACTTATTTGTCATATAAAATCTTTACACATAAAAAAGGCAAAAAAAAAAATCAGGAGAAAATATGTTAAGGCTCTCTGTGTCATATTGACCATTTATTTATTCTCTAAATCAATTATTAAAATATATTAAAATTTAATAAACATGAGAAGNAGTTAACAAAGTGGCTTGAAATAATAAGTGGTTTTCTTAGGCATACAGATAATTGAAAAAGAATAAAATAGTCCAAAAATAGGCCTAGCAATTGTTATAAGCAAAGTAACAATGAATTAGAGGTAATTTCTACATAAGAAGAACTCAGAAATAAAAATCAAATAATTACCCAAAATATTAACTTATTTGTCATATAAAATCTTTACACATAAAAAAGGCAAAAAAAAAAATCAGGAGAAAAATATGTTAAGGCTCTCTGTGTCATATTGACCATTTATTTATTCTCTAAATCAATTATTAAAATATATTAAAATTTAATAAACATGAGAAGTATTTGTGATCAAGCAATCTCCTCTCTCCAAAAAATACAATAAATGGTAGGAAAATAAAAAAATATATAGCTTAACCTTTTTAAATGACAAGGAAATAGAAAAGCAATGAACTACAATGTGATATTATTTTGGCCATACTCTTAAGAAAGATAATATCAAATATTGCAAGGCTGCAGAAAAAGTTTAGTTCCTTGCATTGCTCGTGATGGCATAAATTGGTATCATCTTTTTGTTGCGGAATACATGATCACAATCAATGAAGATGGACTTTTAGATTAAAAAGCTGACTGCGGGATGGATGTTTGTGGCATTGATTATTTTCAGGTATCTTGGGTCATTTCAATTGTTAGGTGTATTTATTATTTAAAAATTACATACATATATACATGTATATATACACACATACATGTCTGTGTGTGTAGGGTGCATGTATGTTTATGGGCATATTATATATCTTATTACATTTCCCTCCTCCTCATTCCTGATTTTCAGGTCCTGATATTAGACTTTTTTTTTTTTTTTTTTTTTTTTGAGACAGTCTCTCCTTGTCACCAAGGCTGGAGTGCAGTGGTGCGATCTCGGCTCCCTGCAACCTCTGCCTCCCGGGCTCAAGCAATCCTCCTGCCTCAGCCTCCCAAGTAGCTGGGACTACAGGCATACACCACCACGTCCAGCTAATTTTTGTATTTTTGGTACAGATGGGGTTTTGCCATGCTGGCCAGGCTTGTCTCGAACTCCTGGCCTCAAGTGATCCACCCACCTTGGCCTCACAAAGTGCTGGGATTACAGGCGTGAGTCACCGCATCTGTCCTATACACTTCTTAAGTAAAGAACTAATACTTACTTATTTTTTTCTCTGATTTCTTGCAATGTTTTAGATTTCTCTGCCATCCCTATGAATGGAATGAACAAACATGCACTCATTTTACATGTATGTGGAAGGTTGTGGATCTAAGGAGATGTTTTTCTTCACTATCTACAGGCATTGATTCTTGTCAACAATAAAATTAGCAAAATTAGCCCTGGAGCATTTACACCTTTGGTGAAGTTGGAACGACTTTATCTGTCCAAGAATCAGCTGAAGGAATTGCCAGAAAAAATGCCCAAAACTCTTCAGGAGCTGCGTGCCCATGAGAATGAGATCACCAAAGTGCGAAAAACTACTTTCAATGGACTGAACCAGATGATTGTCATAGGTACAGACATTTTTATAACTTGAAGAGCAAAACTCAAGTTTTACCTTAAGAAATTTCAACTGGGTTTTAGGTGCAGTAAGGTAAATCAGCTACAACCTACATGCCTGGAGCCTATGTGATTTTTAAGAGCAGGGCCAAGAGAAATTGGGATTTTGAATCTGGACCTTACAGTGATATTTTTATGTCTGTTCTTGAGTATCTGAGAACACGGAGAAAACCCTAGGGCTGAAGTTACCCTACCACACGCACAATATGC
Organism: Rhinopithecus bieti; assembly: GCF_001698545.2. Classification (NCBI taxonomy): domain Eukaryota; kingdom Metazoa; phylum Chordata; class Mammalia; order Primates; family Cercopithecidae; genus Rhinopithecus; species Rhinopithecus bieti. The sequence continues at coordinate 2,490,066 of NW_016804447.1, read as the reverse complement.
AAAAATGAGTTTAAATAGTGCTTAACTAGAGATATTTTGAGATACCTTTTCATTTTGGGGACCTGTTGTATTCTAAACACTCATAAATCATTTGCTTTAAAAATACGTTATGGCTGGGTGTGGTGGCTCACGCCTGTAGTCCCAGCACTTTGGGAAGGTGGAGCAGGCGGATCACGAGGTCAGGAGATTGAGACTATCCTGGCTAACACGGTGAAAACCCGTCTCTACTACAAATACAAAAAATTAGTGGTTGCGGGGCGGGTAGTTCCAGCTACTAGGGAGGCGGAGGCAGGAGAATGGCGTGAACCCGGGAGGCAGAGCTTGCCGTGAGCCGAGATCGCGCCACTGTACTTCAGCCTGGGCGAGAGAACAAAACTCCGTCTCAAAACGAAACAAAACAAAACAAAAGTGATAATGTTTCACTAAACATATAGTAAAAATTGTAATTTTATTATTGGCTTATAAAATGCTAGATTGAAATTCTTTAACAAAATTTTAAAATACCTTAGGAAAGTAATAAATAACATAAGATGGGAATTGTAAACTTGCTTTAGTTGATTTCTGGGCAAACCTCTGTATTCGTCTTAAATAATTTTATTGTTATTGCTTTCACTAATAGTCTTTTTCATAAGTCATTATTATTCATAAGTCATTGTTGGTTTGGCTTTTGTTTGTTTTAATAAGGGAAATTTTTATCCCATTTTGCTATTTTCCTGAGGAGCATGCCCTTTAATTTCACTTTTGTTTTTCAGTCAAGTTGATATTAATCCCTATTTCTTTATAGATTGCTTGCTGAAACAGATACTACAGTGACTAGTAATATCCTAAAATTTCCTCTAAAATCCTTCCTCTTATTACATTTGTAGAACTGGGCACCAATCCGCTGAAGAGCTCAGGAATTGAAAATGGGGCTTTCCAGGGAATGAAGAAGCTCTCCTACATCCGCATTGCTGACACCAATATCACCAGCATTCCTCAAGGTGATAGAGGATTCTCCAAAGCATTTTGAAAAATTTAAATTCAAAGACTTTAATTAAAAAAAAATCTTGTGGAAACTTGAATTGTCACTTAAGAGACCAACCTTATTTGCAGCAAATTCTCTATTACTGTTAGTGTTTCATCTAGTGTTTACATTTCCAGCAAATTCTCTATTACTGCTAGTGTTACATCCAGTGATTCAGTCTGGGGCCACCGGGCCATCCAGGCTCACTGTAGAGATGGGTAGACTCCTGTTAATGTCTACTCTAAGACACAACTTAATGCACAGTGATTTTACAATATTGTGAAATCACAAAGAAAAGCTATATTTATTTAAAAAATTAGCATGCCTTGGTGTTTGCAAAAAAAAAAAAAAGATATATGGGAGTACCTCTGAAATTAATACAATTTTCACGTTGGGTCTGCAATACCTTAGGGAATTTTTTTTCCAGTTATTAATATCTAAATGATAGTGGTAGTTGTGTGTTGTGAAGAGTGTAGATTTTGGAGTCAGTTTGCTGGAGCCCAAATTGCCATCAAATTGTTCAAAGACTTTGAAAAAGTTATTCGTTTGTCCTCTATCTCTTTATCTGTCAAGTGGAAATAATACTGCTGTCCACTTCATCAAGTTGTTTTAAAGTTAAATAAATAATTAGAGAAATATTTAGGATATAGATAAGTAGGGAATTAATATAACTCTCTATTATTCGTTTAAAATGTTCTGAACAATCAGTATATGTAGGCGATGTACCACACACTTAAGACAGGGCAGGGAATAGGATATGCTACATGCCTTTAGGAGCTTACTATCTAAAACCAAGCCAGACAAATACACAGCAATGACCACATAGCCACAAGGGTAATTTAATTGTTCCAAGGGATTCCCAGGAGAGGCACAAAAACCAGTCTTTGTGAATTAGAAAAGGCATCAAACCACCAATAAAAAAATTCCTCTAACTTGCACATCATTCCTACTCTTGGTTTTTTCAGTCTCACAAAAGCCCTCTGTATTCTCTAGTTTTACCCTCAGTGTGTCCCTTTCTTAACTTAGATGCCTTGTTCTTGAGTGCCTACAAAAATGTAGGCATTTGGCCACAGAAAACATCAGTTGTGCTTTATTGTTCTTTTATAGAAATTTTGACTCCTGAAAGTACATATTCCATAGGATGCTTTCTTACCACCCCTTGCCCTATTCCTAGTCTTTTGAATACAGAGCATGCTTTTGACTTCCTTAGTAGCAACTACTGGGATAGGTAGATATGTAGATGATAAAGACTGATTTATAATTTATAAAGCACTTTCGTGTTGAATCTCCAATTTGTTGCATGTACCAAGTGATCTTTTGGTATCCCCAGTGCAGGAATGAAATATTTATATCTCAGATAGATATAAATTGGGGTTTGAGAGAGAGAGAGAGAGAGAGAGAGAGAGAGAGAGAGAGAGATTAGATAGATAGATCTTGCTAAAATTCTTGCTGAAATTTATTTCATGCAGCCAGATGACTTACATTTAGCACAGTCTCAGACTTTGCTGTCCCTCTTAATGCATGCTCCAAAATATCCTTCACTCATACCTTTTGTCATTTCATGGTCTCTTTTCCTTTACTTTGCTATGTCTTCTATCTATCCCAAGTATTCTTTCTTCATCATTTATAGCTTGCTTTTATTTACCACCACTTAATAGAAAAGTTAAGTAACTACAATTTATTAAGCATGTATTTAGTTCCGTGTATCATGCCAAATGCTTGTCATGGAGTCTTTTATATGATTCTTACAACATCCCTATATAGTAGTGTTATCATTCCTGTTTCATGAAAGTGGAAAATGAGGCTTAAACAGGTAAAGACAATTATAATTAAGTTCGTAGAGTTAGGAAGCGGCAGAGATGGAATTGTGTGGTGCTGATGTCAGAACTCGTGTGTTTAACTATTTCGCTGTGTTGGCATATTAAGTCCTTCTTTCTATTCATCGTTAACGCCTATCTAATACATGATTCCACCTTGCTTAGGCTGGGATACTTATGCCTGAATATCAGCAACCTCCTGGTGATATTTTCTCCCATCACTCATGGAAATGGAAAGGCAGTAGAAAGTAGTGTAGAGACTATAAAAATCATACTCTTAGACCAACCTGGGTGAGAGACCTAACTCAGTCATTTAGTTGTACTGTGACTTTAGGATAATTATTCTGCATTTCTATAACCTCAGGTTTGTTATCTGTTACATAGAGCTATTAATAACACTTATCCACTAGGATTATTGTGAGGATTACTATGTAGAAGTAAGGCTTGTAATGTACACACAAGTACTTGGCCCAATATAAACCTCAATATATTTTATCTTAAAAAAGGAAAAGAAAAAAGAAAATTTAAAATAAATAAATAAATAAAAGAACTAGAGTATGGGTTCTTTAACTCAATGCCACAGTTGCAGAAGCTAATGATGCACTTTATAAATTTGTCTATCTCAAACCTTTGCAAAGTTTTTTCCCATAGTCAAACTTCTTCCTAACTATAACTTTACATTTGGGAAACCGACATCCCAAAACGGGAGACACTTTGAAACTAAGTAAGGGTGATGGATATGATAGCAATTGGTGTCCTAGAGGCACTGCATTAAAAAATACCATATCTTCATGGTGATAGAGAAGAAAGGGTGTGTATTAAACTTGCTCTGTTATAAACACACTTGCTCTACTATGGGGGTATTTAAAAGCATATTTGTTTATTCTCAGGAGAATCAAGTGGTTGAAATCCCTCATTCCCAGAGTGATTGTGATTTCCTAACATTTATTTATAAGAAAAATGTACTTGTTATTTCATTTCCTCCAGTTAAGAACATGCTATTTTAACTTCTTTTTTGCCATCTATCAGCATATTACATTCCCTACCTAATAGAAAGATAATCTACAAAATTTGTAACTTTGAGTCTTATTTCTTTATCTGTGAAAGGGGATGAGTGACCAATAGTTTATATTTTGAGAGGCTTAAAGGATTTGAGGTAGGAAAAGTGCCAAGGTCAATGTTCGGTGAGTAACAGACATACAATAAATAGATGTTCCTTTTCCTAGCAGCTACCACACAAAATATGCTACCATAGGAAACTAAGAAACATTTTCAAGTCAAATATGGACTAAACTATTCTATTAAATGGACAATGTAAACAGAATTCAGTGTGATGTGATAAAAATTTTAGAGAAAATGAAACCTATGGTTTTTCAGTTCTGTGTCTTCATAGACAAATAGTCAAGACTTTCTGCCAATCAGATGTTCTTTCTACACGTAACCAATTTGCTATTTTCTCTGTATCTACTGCTATTAAGTGGAACAATATGCTATTTTAAAAGCTGTATAAAATATAATACATCTTCAGACGCTAGGAGGAAATGAAAATAAAATATTTAAACTTTTATATTTATAATACTCAATCTTTGGAAATTACAGCCATGCAAGTACTATCTAGAGGTTTAGTGGGTACTTTGGATCTAAAATTATTCCCCCAGGTGTTCCACATATGGTAGATCACTTGATTATAGACCTCTCCACTCCTCTTGCATAAACATTCTGGATTTAATAGGCATGAGTAAACGTTAGCTGTTTCTACACAGACATTTTGCGGAGGTATTTGATGTTTTTATGGAAAAGTCAATTAAGGCTAAGACCAGCACAGCATATCAGTGTTAATTTTTAATGATGCTCATTAATGAAATCGACAATTAAGTTTATATATGGGTTCGATTTATATGTAATCTCTTCATTGTGGTTCGAATAGTGACCTTCCCACTTTGCAGTTACTATCTTTTATCAATGTCAATTTTAGCCCATTAACAAAGGTAGAAGAGAATAATGAGACTCAGCATTGACTTCAGTTCTTCTATTCCAAGAACAAAAATCAACTACATGATAAAACAATCCAGGTTTTGTTAAAGTCAACCTAAGAGAAAATAGTAAGGGCTTCCACTACTTCCAAAAGCACACATTATTATAAAAGGGATGAAAAAAAAGATAAGTAAAACTGTTTCTTTGAAACTGTGTGTCTTTTAGAAAATTGATGGCATATGACTTCTTTAAGTCTGTCCACATTCCATACTTATAATGTTCATCTGCTAATTTAACATCTTCAACTTCACATCCAGGTCTTCCTCCTTCCCTTACTGAATTACATCTTGATGGCAACAAAATCAGCAGAGTTGATGCAGCTAGCCTGAAAGGACTGAATAATTTGGCTAAGTAATAATCTTTCATTACATTCTATCAGAACAATGGCTAGGTATATTAGTGCTTATATGATAAGAATTAAAAACTTGATGATTGATTTTTGACTGTACTACATTTTCGCTGCTGCTGTTGTTTCTAATTATCTCAAACTTCAGCATATCTAATGATTTCTTGAGAAGAAGCCCATGAAATAGTTACATTTACTGAAACCACCAAGATCAGCTTCACATTTTATTAATACTACACTGTTTACAGATTAGTTATATTTTATACACAAAGTGTGTGATTAAATCAGTATGTGCATTTAATATGTTCTAACTTAGTTGCATCAAACAGAAGGTTAAGTAAATTATAACACAGTTTACAGAATTTGAAAATACATTAAAATGAAATCTAGCAAGACAGAGAAATATTGAGCATCACACAAATCACTATTTTAATAGTTATGAGATTCTCTAACCCCCTTTTCTCTGAAAAGTTTAAAATAAAGTATCTCTGGACATTTAATGTAGATCAACAAAAGAAAAGCTTTTGTTGTTTTGTTTTTGCTGGCCCTTCTTAATGATTTTTTTAAAAAATAAGTGATACTAGTACTTGTCGTGGTTTCAAACATAACTTCAATCTGGCAAACATTTTCATTTGTCTTCAAGGAACACTATGTTATTTTTGATCTGTATATATTGCTGACTGTCCCTACAGAGAAGCACAGTATCATGCCAGATTTACTCACTCCCGTTTTTATATATACATTTCATGGTGGATAAATAAATATAAAATATATCTTTGAATATATATATATAGTTATATATATGCGTGTGTGTGTGTGTGTGTGTAATCAACTCCTTTACTAGGTAAAATATTCTTTGATGGGAAAAGTGGTTTTTGATCCATGAGATCTCTGTCCCTCACAATGCCTAACATAATATCATGCACATAATAAGTTTTCAAGAACATTTGTTTATTAAATATACAAATAAATATTTGAATAAGTGAATGGTTTTTAAAAATAAATTATTAGGAATATTATGTTCTAATAATATTAATAACTTAGGATATTGTAAGAAATAGGAGACTATGGCCAATCACGTTCTGTCAGATGTATCTCAAAGAGAGTGACTTCGAGCCGAGACTTTAACAATACATGGGCTTTGTCCAGGCTCAGAGAGATTGGAGAAAGCACTCCAAGAACTGGGAACAGTTAAGTACAGAAACAAAAAATGTCCTTTCCTATAGACTTGATTAATTACACAATGCATGTAAGAAAGGCATCCATGTGTGGTGTTTGCTTTCATTTCTGCTTTCTGTTGCAGGTTGGGATTGAGTTTCAACAGCATCTCTACTGTCGACAATGGCTCTCTGGCCAACACGCCTCATCTGAGGGAGCTTCACTTGGACAACAACAAGCTTACCAGAGTACCTGGTGGGCTGGCAGAGCATAAGTACATCCAGGTAATGCAAAGCCACTGCTTATGTGAGGAATATCCAGAGAGCAAGACTCCCACCCCGCTTATAGGATGCTAGGAGACAGGAAGCTCTTCTTAGAATTTTTTTTTCAGAGTGTCTTAGTTAGAATTTCTATGACAAAATACCATAACAAAATTAAATCAAGAAGCACAACTTACATTAGCTAGATTTCAATAAAGTTTTTGATTTAAAAGTATGGAGATGAAACTTAGAGTCTTTTGTAATGCTGATTTTTTTCAATAGGGGTGCTGTTGGTGGTGGTGCCATAGTGAGTAGGGGGAGTTTGAAGCCACAAGTAAAATCAAAATTCTTTTTTTTTCACCGTCATTATTAATTTTAGTTTTCAAATTATTCAAGAATTGACTGGGAGGAGCTTCTATGGTCTAGCTCTTGCCTCTTTTTGGCATAGCCTCATCATTTTTCTTTATTTCCTCTAAAAAAAAGGGATACATTTCCAGAATGTGCAAGTTTGTTATATAGGTATACATGTGCCATGGTGGTTTGCTGCCCCTATTGACCTGTCCTCTAAGTTCCCCCCCATCACCCCCTACACCCTGTTGTGTGTTTTGTTACCCTCTGTGTCCGTGTGTTCTCAATGTTCAACTTCCACTTATGAGTGAGAACATGCAATATTTAGTTTTCTGTTCCTGTGTTAGTTTGCTGAGGATAATGGCTTCTAGTTTCATTCATGTCCCTGCAAAGGACATGATCTCATTCCGTTTTATGACTGCATAGTATTCCATGGTGTATATGTACCACATTTCCTTTATCCAGTCTATCATTGATGGACATTTGCATTGGTTCCATGTTTTTGCTATTGTAAATAGTGCTGCAATAAATATATGTGTGCATGTGTCTTTATAGTAGAATGATTTATATTCCTTTGGGTATATACCCAGTAACAGGATTGCTGGGTCAAATGGTATTTCTTGTTCTAGATCCTTGAGGTATTGTTACACTGTCTTTCACAATGATTGAAATAATTTACACTCTCACTAACAATGTAAAAGCATTCCTATTTCTCCACAGCCTCATCAGCATCTACTATTTCCTGACTTTTTAATAATCACCATACTGACTGGTGTGAGATAATATGTCATCTCCAGCCACAGGGAATCATTAATCTATTTTATCTTTTTTTTTGTTTGTTTCATAGACCACAGTTTTGTATAGATTCTGAGAATTCTTTAGCATCTATAAATTTTATAATTTTATAAAACTGGTTTTATAATCTAATTTTGAGATAATTCTAGTATATGATATGAGTCTAATTCATTTTCTGTATGTGGGTAGCAATTGTCTCAATGTCATTTGCTGGAAATAATATTCTTTCTCCAATGAATTGTCTCATCTGTTGAAAATCACTCAATCATAAATGTAAGGGTTTATTTCTGGACTTTCAGTTCTATTACATTTATCTATATGTCTAGTCATATGACCGTATTATACCTTTCAATTACTGTAGCTTTTGATTAAGTTTTGAAAATAGAAAATGTAGGTTCTCCAACTTTGTTCTTTTTTTTTCAGTTATTTTGGCTATTCTGGTTCCTTTGCATTCCATATCAATTTTATGATCAACTTTTTCATTTCTGGAAAATATTCTTGTAAGGCTTTGAAAGGTATTGTTTTGAATCTACAGATCATTGGAAAGAATTACTATCTTAATAATATTGAGTCTTCCAAGTCACAAACAAGGGTTATTTATATCTTCTTTTCCTTTTCTCAACAGTTTTTGTCATCTTTAGCATACATGTCTTGCAATTCTTTTACTACATTCATTTTTTTCTGTCTTTTTGATGCTGTTTTGAATTGCTTTTTTGTTTGTTTGTTTGTTTTTTGTTTTGAGTTGGGAGTCTCGCTCTGTCGCCCAGGCTGGAGTGTAGTGGCGCCATCTCGGCTCACTGCAAGCTCCGCCTCCCGGGTTCACGCCATTCTCCTGTCTCCCCAGTATCTGGGACTACAGGCGCCCGCCACCACGCCCGGCTAATTTTTTTTTTGTATTTTAGTAGAGACGGGGTTTCACCGTGTTAGCCAGGATGGTCTGGATCTCCTGACCTCGTGATCTGCCCGTCTCGGCCTCCCAAAGTGCTGGGATTACAGGCGTGAGCCACCGCGCCCAGCCTGTTTTGCATTGTTAATCTTTTTTATTTGTTTGCTGCTAATGTATAAAAATACAATTGATGTTTATATATTGAGCTGTCCTGGTACTATCCCAAATTTGTTTTTAGTTGCAGTAATTTTTGTGAGTTCCTTTGGATATTCTATATTTAGAATATATTATTTGCAAATAGACAGCTTTAGTTATTTTATTTGGATTATTTTAGGTCCCCCCTCCCCCACAACCCACCCATTGCATTGGCTGGAATCTCCAGCACAATGTTGCATAAAGGTGATGAAATTAAACATCTTTGCCCTATTTGTTAGTTTAGGAGGAGGGGGCATTCATTTTACCATTAGTTACGATGTTAGTCACAGGTCTTCTATAGATGCTCTTTATTAAGTTGAGGAAGTTCCCTTCTATTTCTAGTTTACTGAAAACATTTATTATGAATGTTTTTTTTTCCTTACATGTTTTTCCTGCGTCTATTGAGATAATCATGCGAGTTTTGACCTTTATATTTTTGATATAGTGTATTACATTGATATTACTTTGATTTTCATAAGTTAAACCAATTTTACAACCCTGAGATAAATCATTTTTGGTCCCATAGTATAAAATCATTTTATATGTTGTGAAATGTAGCTTCCTAACATTTTGTTAGAGATTTTTTGTCCATATTCATAAGAGAGATTTGATTACATTTTTTTTCTTATGATGAATTTTGTCTGGCTTTGGTCTTAGAAAATATTGACCCCATAGAATGAGTTTGGAATCTACTTTTATTTTGCTCTACACAGACTAATACTTATGTCTTGATATTTTCTTCTCTCACTTTCAAGATTAACCATAAATGCTCACCAAACACCCCTTCCTTTAGTTGTTAATCACTACTGGAATATAGAGGATGGTAAATGACAACAAGAAACTTCCAAAAGATGAGAATCATAAACCATGCATATAAGTGTTGCTTTCACTTTAATATTCCTTGTTTCTGTTTTTATATGACATCTACTAATTCACTTTTAAGCCCTTACAGAAACAAAGCCATTTTCGCCAGCACATGAATGTGAATGTCCTAGTGGGTAGAGCAAATATTTCAAGTTTTTTTTTTTTTTTTTGAGAAAAAGTCTCGCTCTGTCACCTAGGCTGGACTGCATGCAATGGCACGATCTCAGCTCACTGCAACCTCCGCCTCTCAGGTTCAAGCAATTCTCCTGCCTCAGCCTCCCAAGTAGCTGAGATTATAGGCATGCGCCGCTATGCCCGGCTAATTTTTGTATTTTTAGTAGAAACGGGATTTTGCCATGTTGGTCAGGCTGGTCTTGAACTCCTGACCTCGTGATCCACCCTTCTCAACCTCCCAAAGTGCTGAGATTGCAGACATAAACCACCACGCCTAGCCTTTCAAGTTATTTTTTTAAGGGAGTACTTCATAGGTTTTATAGCTCACTTAAGACCTTGTTGTCTTAGCGTTATGTTTTAACCTTGCTTGTATGATTTCAGAGAAGTTGCTTCTTGACCTACAGAACTTATATCCTCAAAGTGAAGTGTAAACTCATTTCTAACATTCTTTGTATAAGTCTGGTATTTAGCGACCCTAAGAAAATCTATGGACAAATTACCATTATCTTAAACATGATTGTAAAACATAATTCAGAAAAAATCTCTGATTAATTTTATTGCACTGTATTCATCAAGTAAAATGTATTATGTAAAATACATGTTTATTAAAACTTCCTAGGTCTATTTATTCTAAATGCTGTGATATTTAATATTTAAGAATTTCTTGGAATTCCTGATTCTTTATTTCAATTGCTGTACTTTATGCTCTCTTTTTCTTTTTCACTACACAGCACTTTCTCGTTCTATATAATTTTGTTAAAAGGTTTATATATTTTTTTGCCCTGAAAACATAATATTTCCTGTAGACCCAATATAGTCATGTAGACCTGATATATGAAATAACATTTATTCCTTCAACATATATTTATTGAACACCTGCTCTGTTCTAGTACTGGAGATACAGCCATAAATAAGCAGAACCATTCCTGTCTCATGGAGCTTTTACTCTAGAGGAGAGAAACAAACAATAGCAAATAAGCATAATATGTGACATATTGATAATGCTATGAAGAAAAATGCAGAAATGTAATTCTGCCCCAGAGAATGACAGAATGGGGTGATCAGGGAAGGTCTCTCTGGTAAGAAAAAGTGAATTACATGAGGCAGGAAGCCTTGAAGACACCTTAGAAATTATGCCAGGTTGAGTTAATGGTGTTGATAACTTAAGAAGAGATCATGCTTTGTGCGTTAGAAGAGCAGCAAGTAGACCAGATGATTGACTTGTACAGTAAGAGAAGAGGAGGTCAGAGTAGAAGGATATCAGACCATGTAGGATTTGTAGACCCCTTTGAGAACTTTAGATTTTATTATTCTGAATGAGATGGGAAACCACTGGAGTTCCGAGGCAAAGAACATATAATTTGGTTTACTTTTTAAAGCAATTGCTCTTAGAGCTTAAAAAAAAAGGATAAAATTTCAGAAGGCAAAAGGGGAAGCAGGAAGAATAGTCAGGGCAACTTCAATCATTTGGAAAGAAACAATGGTGACTTGGACAAGGCTGTAGGAGTAGACATGGAGAAAAGAACTAGATTTAGTGTACATTTTGAAGGCTGAGCTAGCAAGATTTGTTGTTGATTATGTAGAGAGCATAAGGGAATTGGAACTCAAGGATAATGACAATGTATACAGCCTGAGCATCTGAAATGATTGGCATGCAATTTACTGAGATGGGGAAGACAAGACCAAAGAAGGGAAAAACAAATTTTCAAAAGGAAGGGAGAAATCAAAAGTTTAATCTGAGAAGTAGTCAGTTATTCAAAGTGGGGCCGGTTGCAGTGGCTCACGCCTGTAATCCAAGCACTTTGGGAGGCTGAGGTGGCTGGATCACTTGAGGGCAGAAGTTCAAGACCAGCCTGGCCAACATGGTAAAAACCCATCTCTACTAAAAACAAAAATTAGCCAGGCATGGTGGTGTGTGCCTGTAGTCCCAGCCACTCAGGAGGCTGAAGCAGGAGAATAGCTTCAACTTGGGAGGCAGAGGCTGCAATGCACTGAGGTCATGCCACTGCACTCCAGCCTGGGTGACAAAGCAAGACTCCATCTCAAAAAAAAAAAAAAAAAAAAAAGGAAGGATGAAAAAATAATAAAAAGAATAAAATATTTACCTGAAGGGCCTCAACATATTTAGAGAATGATAATTATCTTCTGTCGTTTCATGTTGTAGGTTGTCTACCTTCATAACAACAATATCTCTGTAGTTGGATCAAGTGACTTCTGCCCACCTGGACACAATACCAAAAAGGCTTCTTATTCGGGTGTGAGTCTTTTCAGCAACCCGGTCCAGTACTGGGAGATACAGCCATCCACCTTCAGATGTGTCTATGTGCGCTCTGCCATTCAACTCGGAAACTATAAGTAATTCTCAAGAAAGCCCTCATTTTTATAACCTGGCAAAATCTTGTTAATGTCATTGCTAAAAAATAAATAAAAGCTAGATACTGGAAACCTAACTGCAATGTGGATGTTTTACCCACATGACTTATTATGCATAAAGCCAAATTTCCAGTTTAAGTAATTGCCTACAATAAAAAGAAATTTTGCCTGCCATTTTCAGATCATCTTTTGAAGCTTTCTGTTGTTAACTGAGCTATTAGAGATATTCTTATTTCACTAAATGTAAAATTTGGAGTAAATATATATGTCAATATTTAGTAAAGCTTTTCTTTTGAATTTCCAGGAAAAAATAAAAGAGTATGAGTCTTCTGTAATTCATTGAGCAGTTAGCTCCTTTGAGATAAAGTCAAATGCCAAACACTAGCTCTGTATTAATCCCCATTATTACTGGTAAAGCCTCATTTGAATGTGTGAATTCAATACAGGCTATGTAAAATTTTTGGTAATGTCATTATTTTGAAAAAATAAATTTAAAAATACATTGAAAATTACTATTGTATACAAGCTTAATTGTTAACATTCCCTAAACACAATTTTATGAAGAGAGAAGACATTGCTTTGTTGACAATAACAGTATATCTTTTCAAGTTCTCAGCTATTTCTTCTACCTCTCTCTGTCTTACATTTGAGTATGGTAACTTACGTCATCTATGTTCAATGTAAGCTTATAAAGCACAAAGCATACATTTCCTGATTGGTCTAGAGAACTGATGTTTCAATTTACTCCTCTGCTAAATAAATATTAAAACTATGATGTGACTTCATGTAATCATACTGAACATTTCTACAATTACTAGATGTATTAGACATAAGTATTTTCTTTAGTTAAACCACCAATGTTAGAAATGTTTTCTGTAGAATTTAGAAACAGCTATCAATGTAGACAATTTAACAAGCCTGGGGATGATTTACTTAGAGTAAACATTTATCAAATTGTACATTTGTGCTATCAACAATTAATAAGCAAATATGTGAAAATAGTTTTTGTTTTCTATGAAGTCGGATATTTGATGGTTAAAGGCCCTATAAATCATAGTTTCATATGGGAAAAATAATTGAAATACTACAGGATAAATTTAAATAATTTATTAAATGCAGCAAATAATATATATATGGTGGAATAAATTTTATCACAGAAATATATGCAAGTTACAGTAGAGGTTCACATGAGGGGTAATCAATTCCGCTAATAGTAGCAGAATGAGTGCAGTGGAACACAAACAACTTGAGGAGATAACAGTTGAGGTGGGTTTCCATAGATGCATAATATTTCAAGAGCAAGATTGGATGGGGAGGCACTATTCAAGACAGGGACTAAGTTCCAAATCCAAGAGGTATGCCTGGATACATCTCTGACAGGTTGGCATAAAGGAAGCTTAATCAAACTCTTTTTCTTCTTCAGAAGCAGAAGCAATAATTTTCATTTACATTTGACATATATCGAGCTATTATTAACATTAGGGAAAGTTACTCTTTTCCATCTTTCCACATTCTTGCGGGACCATAAAATCGGAATTTTCCAGTATGTTTAATAAGAGGGGGGAAATCTCTCTTTTTCTTCTCTTTTTCATCTCCCAAGAAATCCTCCTCTCATGACTACAATTGAAGAGGTGGTTTCTACTGGAACACGTTCAGGAATTCAAGGTGCATGTCCATCAGTGGACATTTTGTTGTTTTTTCAGAGCCGGACCTTGAATGATGCATCCTTCTCTCTGTTGTAACCGTGAATAATGCACCCTTTATGTTATAGCCTTTAACGATTCACCCTTCTTATTGTAACCTTGAATGATTCACCCATTATGGTGTAGCCTTGAGTGATGCACCCTTCATGTTGTAGCCTTCAATGATGTACAGTCCATATTATAACCTTGAACAGTATACCCTTTATGTTGCAGCCTTTCTTTTATGGGGAAAAGCCTGCAGTTATCTTGCTGCTTAATTGACAACTGTGGTGAGAAATAAGTAGAAATCTAAAGACGGGAAGACCATTTTGGACACTACAGATTCAACACACTTTTCCAGTAGTCAAGCTATTTCTAATTTGGTTCAATATCAAAATGAGAGACAATCCTGATTCTCCAGTACTCTTAAGTGTCAACACAACTTCCCCCCATATATATATATATATATATATTTGTATATATACACACACACATATATATCTCTTTATATATCTTTTTGTATATATACATATATGTGTATCTTTATTTCCTTTGAAATAAAGATAAATGTAGCTCATTTCTTTGACTTCCACACTTAATATTTGCATGACTAAGGGAAGTTAGTTAACCTTTCTGTGACTCATTTCCTTGTCCATAAAATGGGAATATTAATTGTACCTGTCTTTTGGATTGGTATGTAAATTCAGTTAGCAAGTGTAGAGTATAACTTTTAGATAAACGTAGCGTAAATGGAAAGGGCTCAACTATGGTTGTTGCTACTGCCATTGTTATTACAGGCACACAGTTGGAGCTATAATAATCTCAAGGGAAATTCTTACATGTCAGGTCTGGATTGAGGTCTGAGATTCTGCATTTCAAACAAACTTCCAGCAATGCTGCTGCTTCTTGGTCCACACTTGGAGAAATAAGTCAGCAGAGAGTCCTCTCATTTCCTATTGTACCATGTCTGTCTTTTGTCTCCTGCTTTTTAGCCTCTTTAAGGAACTTACAGCTGCTATAATAAAGTACCAAAAACTGAGTAGCTTAAAACAACAGAAACTTATTCTCTCACAATTCTGGAGGCTAAAAATTCAAAATCAAGGTCTCAGCAGGTTCAGGTTCCTTCCAAAGCCTTTAGAAGAGAACCTTTCCTTGCTCCTCCTAGGCTTGTGGTTAGATCTAGTTGTTCTTTGCCTTATAGCAGCATGACTCTAATTTCTGCCTCCATCTTCATCCTCACATGGCCTTCTCTCTCATGTGTTTGTGTCTTTTCTCTTCTTCTTCTATGAACATGAGTTATATTGGATTAAGGCTCACCCTGATCTAGTATGAACACATCTTAACTTGATTATATCTGCAAAGACTCTATTTCCAAACGAAGTCAGACTCACAGGTATTGGGGGTTCAATCTTGAACTTATCTTCTGGGAGGAATATTTGTTCAATTTAATCATTCATATCCACTTTCTTTTTTCCTTTTAAATGTTTAATTATCTTTTGTTTTATTAAAACTGTTATTCGATTATGTGTGGTTCACATAAAAGGTTGAAAACGTATTAATTTGTCTCTGACGCCCCTGGTTGGAAAAGCCTCTGTTGTACATTTATGCTAGCCTAGGCCATACCACTTTCTGTCTTCAGGACAGCCATCTTAGTTTATCAAGTGACACAGATTTTCCAGAACACAGTATTCATGTTCTTTTAAAGCATTTCTCATCAAAGACTTTGATCTGGCAATAAATGTTACTATGTAATTCTCATGACATAAATTAGACATAAGTTGGATCTCCTCTTCTTCAGCTCATTCATTTGTCTGAATCATCACTATTATCTTTTTTATTTTCCTTTACCCTTCTCCATAACGCTCTTCCAAGAAACCATTTTATTCCACAATTTTATTGCAGAAGCAGCTGCAGGATATCATAATCTTATCTTTATACAAAGAAAGAAATGCCTAATCCCTCAAGTAAACTAAAAATGTTTTATAAAATCATTTCTCATTCATCCAATGTTCCAGGCAGTCCTAGTCCAAGAATGCCCCTTCACACACACACAACAACTCTTCACAAGACTTCATTGTCCTTCAGACTCTCCTGCAACACAGACATTCGAGGTTGCTGAGTCGACATTGCAGTCGTTTCACTCTTGATTTTGTGGCTCAATTTTAAATTCCCATACTTATTGCTAAAACATTCCTTCTAGTGGATCTGCTTATGTATTCAAGCACACCATCTGTCACAATTACTTCAAATCACAGGTCTGTGACAGACTGTCAATTTCACACTACAAAGTATAATAGTGGAAAACAAAGTAAAATCAAGAAAGGGAGAACACAAAACTTATTAAAACCATATACAAGCACAAACATTCAGGAAAGCAAAACAACCTTCAGTGAAGTTGAACAATTTTGAACCAAGAGAAAGGCCATATGCACACCCTACCCCAGTATAAGATAACCAGACAAGGACTGGGTGAGTTGCCTCCTGAGTATTATGACCGCCATCAATCACTTAGGCATTGGAGATCAGGAGACTCTTCCCAGGGCACACATTCTGTAGGGACTGTGAGGGCTGAAAGAATGCTTCCAGGCTATCAGGAACAAGCATAAAAACACAAATCAATTTTAAAATACACTCAAAAATGTCAAAACAATCCAACTTTTTTGTCTTGATCAGACATATCTACTAGCACATATTACTTCATTTATTCAGCCAATATTTATTAATAACCTACTGTGTGCTTGACACTGTTCTAGTGGCAGAGACACAGCAGTGCATAATACCCTGCTCTCTGCAGCAGATGTTGCAGCAGGAGGAGACATTCCAGGACATGACAATTAAAGTGGAAGAATGTCAAGCAGAACTGGGGAATAAGGGATGTGAAGGGAGTGAGACTTGCTATTTTATATAGGATGGTCGGAAAAAGACCTTATCAGGAGTGACATTTGAGCAGGGAGATGAAGAACTGAAGGGAGCAAGCAAAAAAAAAAATGGGCCCTGAATTTGGAAAAAATACATGACAGGTTCCAACAAGACCAGAGAGGACAAATGTGAGAAGAGTAAAGTGAACAAGCAGAGATAATATATGATACAAGGTCAGAAAGGTAATGACAACTGCATCCTGTAGGACTCTTTAGGCCATTGTAAAGATGAGTTTTTACTCTGAGTAAGACAGGGAGCTATTAGAGGGCTCTCAGCAGAGGAGTGACCTGATTTAACTGTCTTGGGAGGATCCCTTTTTGTGTATAGACTGTAAGGTAACAGGAATAGGCCAAGAGAGAGTATTTCGGATACTAGTCCAATAATCAGGTGAGAGATGAGGAAGACTTTGACCTGGATAATAGTAGAAAAACTGTTGAGAAGGGATCAAAATATGGGTTTGTTTTTATGGTAGAGAGGCCAGGGATGGCTGAATGATCAGATGGGGCATGAAAAAGAAAGAAAAGAGACAGAGATGACTTCAGGAATTTTGGCATGGGCCACTGGAAGGATGAAGTCACCATTTACCGAGATCAGAATGACTGGGAGGTTGAGTTGGAAGAACTGAGAATCAAATATCTGGTTTTGAATCTGTTCTTTTTGAGATGCATATTCAACTTCCATATGGACGTGTCAAGAAGGATTTAGATCTAGAATTTTGGAGTTCAAGGGAAAGGGTTGAGCTGTAGATATAAATTCTAGAGATGCCAGAATATAGATGGTGATCTTTCTTTATCAGCACAGAAATGACTTGACTTTATCCAAACTAAGCTATCATACTGTACATGTTAGCAACACATTTTACAGGGCCAATTTGGCCTTTTGCAATGTTCTGTGGTTTCTAAGATAAATAAACATATTATATGTTTCCCTCTGGATGCCTTTGCTATGATCCTGTCAGCATTTCCAAAACAGTTCTTGCTTGAACACCACCCAGGAAAGAAAAAAACCTTTTGAGAAAGAAATCATTGTTTTTTTTAAAAAATCGCTGTGTTTTGACTTATGAGTTTAAAACTTATAAAAACAGTCTAGTTTCTGTTTTCTTCAAGAATTCACATTAACAAAAGTGTGGCTTGGTGCCTGTATTGAATGTGAGTTGATAACTTGCTGGTGGTTTGACAGTTATAAACAAACAGTCTTATAATGTAAAGAAAGCATATTCCTGAAACTGCAGGAGGTCTCAGTGAGCCTCAGACATTATACCAGCATGTTTAACTAGAAAATTATGAAAACACATACAATTTCTATAGCTAAGGCAATTTTTACATGGAATTGCAGCATGAAATGGCTCCATCTAATTCTGTAAATGTTTATATTGATGACTATAAAGCACACATATTGCCACTTGGTCTGACAATGATATGTGAACAACATAAAAAATGTCTTGAAATAATTTATTTTTCCTCCTCTTTCCACAAAACCAAGTATGTGTGTGTGTTAACATCTTAACATGTTTATATGAGAGAAAATAAAATTTCAATTTAACCATTCATTTACTCCACTAGTTCACATATTTATTGAGGACTTAGAATATGACAGAAACTATGCTAGGTCTAGAGAAAATAGAAACAAAAAATGTATATTTTCTTCCCTCTAGTAAATAACTTTGGAATGTGAAAGTGAGGTATTTCAATAAAGTTCAAAACTGAACAAAAAGACAATATCTGCGAAGGTTCTGAAAGGAAATGAAAGTCAAAAGTATTACATACTCATTCATGATTAAAAATTATAATGTTAAACAAATTTCCTGTGGCTGTCCTGACTTCAGGAAAAACATCTGGAAAATTGTAAGAAATACCAGGCCACCTACAAATCACAAGACAAAGCTTTTACTGAGGTTCAGGAAATGATAAACAAAGCTTATGGGACCAGATGTTTCTGGATGCTGTTATTTTGATTAAGATGATTCTTCATTTCACACCATCTGGATTCATAGATTTAAAAAATCATTCCTTCCTAGCTTCAGTGACTCCTATTGACAAGTATACTAGAGATATATCTACCTAAGATAAATGCTAGTAGTACTAGAGTTAGTAGTTTTTTGAAAGGGAAAATTAGTGCAAAAACTCAAACTACTCATGAATGACTGTACAATTTAGTCCAGGTTTAAAAATTACTGTCATATTCACAGAGCCTACATTTTTTCCCAGACACTAACATCCACTTTTAAATTCCTTTCCCAGAAAGAATGTCTTAGGTGTAGTTGGCAAAAGATGAAAATCAGGTAATAAAATGTGAAAGCAATCTTTTCATAGGTTTCTAGGGCACCTTAATCTTGGTCCTTTGTGACTCTCAGAAATAGCAAACTTAGTTTTGTGTCCATTCTCTGAGTTTCTTTCAGTACCAATAGTAACAACAATGGCAATGTTACTTTGCACTTATATGGCAGCTTTTGGTTTACAAGCATATTCACTGATATAATCTCATTGCCATTTCACAATCAACAGCGCAATAGGGTTATATTATGATAAGAAAAAGAGATAAGGAATAAATAATTTAAGAGGTATTTGATTAGTAAGTGACTACTGCTATGAGATTAGATATAGACTTAATCCATTAGCCAGGGGAAACAGAGTTGAGGAACTAACAGAGTTAGGGAAGAAAAAGATTTCTTTTAGTGGCTCAGTGTTCTTTGTGGCAAGCCCTCTACCACTCCACTCCCTTACTCCCTCTCCCTCCTATTTATGCCTTCCATCCCCAACCATGCACAGAGAGTCATACCCTTGCCAAATGAATGGGTCATAAAAAGCAGCTCTGGCTCAGGAAAGGAGATTTCTGGTATGGACTTCAGCTGTTGTCTAGCACAGACCTGGTCTCAAAGCTTAGAGAGAATGTGCCTGGGGGTCTAAGCCTGGTGCAAGCAGCGTGGGTGGCGGCCTGAAATTTAGTGGCAGACTCTGATCCAGCTTCTCTTGAGGCAGTGCAGAGCAGGCATTAAGAATATAAGCCAGCAAGGTTTTGCTCCTGTCTTAGTGTTACCTAGTTGCTTTGTAGTCTCAATTGTATAATCACTTTTTAGTATCTATAGGTTCTATATTTTCATGTGCTTTTATGATGGCAAGCACTGCTCCTTTGTTTCCATATTTAGAACTTCTTTGAGCATTTCTTCTGGGACCAGTCTAGGGGTGACACATTCCCTTAGCAGCTTGCCTAGGAAAAACTTTAATTCTTCTTCACTTATGAAGCTCAGCTTGGCAGGATATAAAATTCTTGGTTGACATTATTTTTTCTTTAAGAAGCTAAGAATAGGCCCCTAATCTCTATTGGTTTGTAAGGTTTCTGCTGAGAAGCTCGCTGTTAGTGTGATGAGATTTTCTTTATAAATGATTAGATGCTTCTCTCTAACTGCTTTAATTTTTTCCTTCACATTGACTTGGGGTAGTCTGACGACCATATACTTTGATGAGATTTGTCTTGCTGAGAATCTTCCAAGTGTTTTCTTGAGCTTCTTGTATCTGGATGACTAATTCTATAGCTATACGAGGGACGTTTTCCTGAAATTTTCCATCATAATCATTTTCCAAGACTTTTACTTTTTCTTCTTCTCCCCCAGGAATGCCTATAACTTGTAGGAGTGGATGCTTCACCTAATCTCATATTTCCAGAAGTCTTTGTTCATTTATTTGATTTTTTTTTCTTTATTTCCATCTGGGTTAATTAAAAGGACCAGTCTTCATTATTATATCAAAAAGATACCTGCACTTGTGTGTTTATTGTAGACTATTCACAATAGCAAAGATGCAGAATTGACCTAAGTGTCCAATAATGGATAATTGGATAAATAAAACATGGTGTATGTATACCATAGAATACTATGCAACCATAAAAAAGAATAATATCATGTATTTTGGGCGCTATTATTGTCTTTTTTTTTTTTGTTTTTGTGTTGTTGTTGGATTGACGGGGGAGGTCGGTCGCTCTGCCGCCCAGGCTGGGAGGACAGGTGGCGTGGATGGTCTAGGCTCACGTGCCAAGCCCTCGGGGCGCCTCCCAGGGTTCGACGCCATCTCTCCGGTGCCTCAAGGGGCCTCCGACGTTAGCCGGGACACGAGGGGCGCGGGCGGCTCGTTGGCGCCGGCCTAGGTGTTTTGGTATTTTTTTCGTGGAGTAGAGACGGGGTTTTCACGCGTATTAGCCAGGGATGGCTCGGAACTCCGGTGACCTTCATGATCCGTTGCGCGCAATCGCGGGTCGCCTCCCAAAGGGTGCTGGCGGGATTACAGGCTTGAGCCACCGGTGGCCACCGCGCCCGGCCGAGGCCATTATTCTAAATAAAATAACCTAGAAACAGAAAATCAAATAATGCATGTACCCATTCAGAAGTGGGAGCTAAACAATGAGTACACATGGACACACAAAGTGAAATAATAGGTGGTACAGATTCCAAAAGTGGCGAGAATGAGAGAGGGGTGAAGTTTTAAAGACTACCTATTGGGTATAATGTTCACTCTACAGGTTACAAGCATACTAGAAGCCCAGACCTCACCATTATGCCATGTATCCATGTAACTTCCTAAATCTATAAAAATAACGATTAATAAAAGAGAGAATAAAAGCCTATGGTCAACCTGACCTAGGGTAGTCTTTGTTTTGGTGTTCACAAGCTGTGAGACATTAAGCATATCAAAATGAGAAACAATAATTAGGTGCCTACCACTCAAGTTATTTAGGGCCATTAACTGAGATACTGTATGTAAATAGTGAAAGACAGAATGCTTTCCCCCCTAAGATCAGGAAAAAGCAAGAATGGCTGTGGTCACTATTTCTATTAAACTTTGAGTAGAAAGTTCTAGATAGTACAGTAGGAAAAAGTAATAAATAGAAAGCATGAAAATTAGAAAGGAAAACATAAAATGTTGTTCACTTGAAAATGATATGTACATGTTCATCAAAAATACTAAGACATGAATAAAAAATACCCACTAAAACTAATAAATGAATTTAGCAAAGTCAGAGGGTGCAGTGTTAATATATTGCAATCAGTTCAATTTTTATGTATTCATAGCAAAGAACTGGAAATAATTTTTTAAAAAAATTATCTTAAATTCAAAAAAATGACACATGAATAAACTTAACAGGAGATATGTGTGATAAATACATTAAAATATATAAAACATTCCTAATGGAAATGAAAGAAGACCTGAAAAATTGAGACATATACTATATACATCATTTAAAGATTCAGTATTGATAACTGACATATAGATTTATTACAGTTCTAATCATAATGTTAATTAGCCTTTATATAGAAATTGATAAGCTGATTCTAAAGTTTCTATGAAAATGCAAACAATTTAATGGATACAATGCCCTTTATGAAGAGGAAAAGTTGAGGGCTTTCACTTCTAAGTCCTTCCCTGAAGATACAGTGATATTGGCAAAATGACAGACATAAAGATCAGTTGAACGGAAAACAGTTCTGAAATGAGTCAACCCCAAAACAATCAAATGACTTTCAACAAAATGACAAGTCAATTCAATTAGGAAAGGAAATCTCTTCAGCAAGTGGTGTTGACACAACTGGATATTAGTATGGGATATCCACATTGACTATTACCTTATGTTAATATTGTATCTACAAATTAACCCAAAATGCATATGTATAATTAAAAGCTAAAATTAAAAAAAATTCTAGAAGAAAACAATGGAGAAAATCTTTGCAAGATTAAGATAGGCAGAGTTTTTTTTAGAGAACATATGAAAAGCATGAACTATCATAGAAAAAAGTAATAAATTAAACCATATCAAATTAAAAATCTTTGCTCTTCGAAAGACATCTCAAGAACAAAGAGAGTTACAGACTGAGAGAAAATGTTTACACTACATGTACTTAACAAAGGATTTCTATCCAGAGTGTCTATGTGTATGTGTTTATGTGTGTATGTGTGTCTCCACAATTTCAGACTTTAATAAGATCAAGCAAACAGCTTTCAGAAAATGAGCAAATTTTTGAATAGCCACTTCATGAAAGAGAATATACAAATTTTCAATTTAGCTACCACATGATTCAGCAATCCCACTGCTGGGTTTACACTCGGTATATAAAGGAGAGTTCTGCACTCCTATGTTTGTTGCAGCACTGCTTACAGTAGTTGAGATTTAGAAGCAACCTAGATGTGTATCAACAGATCAGTGGATAAAGAAAATGTGGTATATACACACAATGGAGTACTATTCAGCCATAAAAAAATAATGAGATCCAGTCATTTGCAACAACATAGATGGAACTGGAGATCATTATGTTAAGTGAAATAAACCAGGCACAGAAAGACAAGCATTGCATGTTCTCACTTACATGTGGGATCTAAAAATCAAAACAATTGAACCCATGGACATAGAGAGTACAAGGATGATTATGAGAGGCTGGGAAGGTCAGTGGAGGGCTGGGAAGCAGGTAGGGATGGTTAAAACCAAATAGCAAGAATGAATAAACACTACTATATGATAGCACAACAGGGTGACTATAGTCAATAATAACTGCAAATTTTAAAATAACTTACAGAGTATAATAAAATTGTTTGTAACTTCATGGATAAATGCTTGAGGGGATGGATACCCCATTCTTCATGAGGTGTTTATTTCACAGGGATGACTATATCAAAACATCTCATGTACCCCATAAATATATACACCTACTATATACCTACAAAAATTATAAACAAAACTTAAAAATGAAAAGATATAAATAATAAATATTCAAAAAGCATATAAAATCAATACCAATAGTCATCAGGGAAATGTTAATTAAAGCCATCATAAGATATTACTCTGTACCTATGAAAATGGTTACAATTTAAAACTCCTAATACCAAGCCTTGAAAATAATGTGGAGGAACTGGAACTCTCATATATTGCTGGTGACAAGGTATAACATTATAAGCACTTAAAACATTATTTTTGATAATTACTATAAGTTAAACATACATCTACCATATGACCCAACTATTCCATTTAAAAGTATTTTTCATAGACAACACATGTCCATACTAAGATGACTTGGACATAAATCTTCATAGCGGTTTTATTTGCAATAACCAAAAACTAGAAACAACTCAAGTGTCCATTCACAGATGAAAAAAATTATTTTATAAAGTAGTTTATTCATAAAATGGAATAGTACTTAGTAAAAAAGGAGGGCGAGGGGAGATATGAACTGCAAAGGGGAAAGTAAAAAGTTTAGGTGATGATGGTAAGGTTCTATACAAAGCGTTAGTTTCACAAGTATATACATCTGTCATAACTCATCGCGTGTATTCAGGTTATGGTATATTGATTTAAATAAGAAAAGACAAGACATGGGAAATGTTAGTGCTGCGTGTGAGATCTGTCTCCAGCAACATGGGCAACATGGCAAAAGTAGAGGTGGTAAAGATAGAGACAGCCAGGAGGGAACACCTGTGAAGGGACATATCTAGCGGGCTGTATAAGTCGTGATACATGGCATCTGTGTTAAATTTTCCTATTACATGTTATAGTTTCCCTAATATCTAAATTCAAATAGTGTCTGTGCTTTGTGGACTGAAGAGAAGGGTGAGTGTAAAGTGTAGGATGGCCCTAAGAAATTCATCCTTTGGTATTGACTCATTATTACAAAAAGACCAAAAGAGATTTATGAAGAAGTTCAGGGTGTAAGGTGCAGGCAACATGAAGTATTTCTTGAAATTCCATCTCATGTGGTTTTTTATAAACACATAGGAAATTCCCCAATAATTTCCCCATGATGCAGGATGAGGTACTCAATTTATGTTTCTTGTGTGTTGAAGGAAAAGGCAACTCAAAATAGTGGGGAAACTGAAGGACATCTAGTTACCTATAGCATCTCATTTTGAATTATTTTTGAGAAACACTGGAAAGTTAGAAACAACTAATTTGATTTTTTCCACCTTCTTAATAAGAAACTAAACACAAACTAGTTCTAGTTATAAGATGACAGTAGATGTTTTAGGGGAAAATTCTACCCCCTGGCGATTTAATACAATAAAAGCTAATTTCTTGCTCATAAACAGTCCAGTATGGATATTCATTGATATGCAACTTGCCTTCCTGTGCTGATGCTAGGGTCCAGACTCCCTCTGTCTTGTGGCTCCACCTTCCCTGAGATGTTGGTATCCTGGCATTCAGCTGGCAAATGGCAGATAGGCGTGTGAAAAATGAATCCCCATCTCACATACACCTCCATCTAGAAATGCCAGCCATCACTTCCACTCACATTACACTAGTGAGTATTAATCATGGCACCTCCTTTTGTGATAGTCAGGGCTAGAAAATGAAATCCCTGATGAGGAGCTGCGCTCCAGAGAAAACTTTTGGTGTGTTATTTACCAGAAGTTGCATGTTTTCAGCAACACAATGAACTACATTATTGAATAATGTCCTGCCAGACTCCAGGAAGAATTCCCTTAACCAAACTCAGGTATAAAAAAGAATTGGGGATGCCATAAAATAATTTTCATGAAATGGGGGAGTCATGGAATAGAATTAAAGAGTCTTCCATGCATACTTCCCACTGTATTATCTTACTGCTCAAATATTGATCCTTTGCTGGCCAAAATGAGGAGACCAAGAACACTACTTATCTGAAGTTAATTTCTAGGGTAACAAAAGCTTTTAAAATCCCTAAATTGTGCCTCTATTAAACTATTTTTGGCACTAATTTTGGGATCAGAATTTCAAGAAGTTCATGCAAAATTGCATAGAAGATAGTATTTCATATTTAACAATATGAAGTTGGAAATAGAGAGGCAATTCATTTTAAGAATATCTTACATAGGCTTTTGTTTTCATGTTTCCTGAAAGCGCCAGATAGACTCTTGAGTCTCTAAGTTATTTGTTAAATTTCATTTTTTAATGTGTCTGGCAAGATAAGATGACCAGGTAATGGAATCAGAAACTTCCTGTTAGCTCAGTAGATTCACATTCAAAAGAAAACCCTTGTAAAAACACAAAATGTTGCTCACCACTTCATTTTCCAACTTAATATCTAAAAGGATTATTCTTTAAAAGCTGGAAGAAAGAAAAGGATGTCAAATAGAACCTGAAACTTTTGTTTATGGGCAAAATGCCAGACTGGATAGAAATCACTCAAAGATGAGAAAACATTTTCAAAATAGTTACAACCTTACGAAAAGATTATGTAACATAAAGAGAAACACTGAAGTTGTGGAAAGAAAGACCTCTTTTGAAAATCATTTTTTAGGAAACAAATGTTGACAGCTCTATCTTCTACTCTAAGTTAATGCCAAATAAATTGTATGTATGAAATAAAAGATATTGAGATAGAAAAAATAGAAAATTGGATGGTAGGCAGAGTTAAAATAAATGAAATATGAGATGAGAATAAAAAATGTTTAGCTTCAGAAACAGTACAGAGGTGAATAAACACTACAGAAATTCAAATGGGCAACATTTCTGATATTAGTTATCTCCTAGGAGGCCAAGAAAAGACACAAAAAATGAAAGAATCTAATGTGATGAAAAGAAAATGTGAAAAGAGAAGTCTACCTTATGGCTAATTGGTGATCTTTAAAAAGAAACTAAATAGCACAGAAGGGTAATCAAAGACAAAGCAGGGGAAAAAAAAAAAAAAAAACATTTTCTGATTTGAAAGTTTGAATGTTCAGGCTAAAAGTGGGCCAGTGAAGCATTAAAAAATTAATAAAACCTGGTAAAGTATTTGAATTTAAAAAATGAACATAAGTATCACTTTAAAAAGTCATACAAATATAAATGGGGACAAACATGAATGAAACATACTCTGTACAAATGAAAAACAAAACAATGATAGTTCCTTCAGACTTCTCCACAGAGCTAAACCTCAGAAGAAAATGAAGCAATATTGTCAGAATTTTAACAGAAAAAAAATTGACTCTTCCTATGTGCTTCTTTATGTTACTTCCTTGGGACTTGGATCATAGTAGGTAGTGAATAAATATTTGTTAAATGAGTGAAAAAAAGGAATAATAAAAATGTGAGTGGAGAACATCTTTTCGAGTCACCAGGGAACAGCTTAATACACTGATTGTGGACACCCTCAATGTTAAACAAGAGGTATAATTTTTTTCTCATCAATTTTTTTTTTTTTTTTTTTTTTTTGAGACAGAGTTTCGCTCTGTCGCCCAGGCTGGAGTGCAGTGGCTGGATCTCAGCTCACTGCAAGCTCCGCCTCCCGGGTTCACGCCATTCTCCTGCCTCAGCCTCCCGAGTAGCTGGGACTACAGGCGCCCGCCACCACGCCCGGCTAGTTTTTTGTATTTTTAGTAGAGACGGGGTTTCACCGTGTTAGCCAGGATGGTCTTTATCTCCTGACCTCGTGATCCTCCCGCCTTGGCCTCCCAAAGTGCTGGGATTACAGGCGTGAGCCACCGTGCCCAGCCTTCTCATCAATTTTTAAATACTAGTAGTGTACCTGGATCCCAAATGTGTTTGCTACTAGTTGGCATTATTATGCTTATCTTTTTCTTCCAGGAGAACATATGATTTTTACAACTTCCGGGTTGTAAAAATGAACAAGTTCTTACTTACCTATATAATATAGCAGCATTTATTCATTCATTGAAAATCTAGGAAGTATTTTAATAATCCATCAACAAGTACTATCAGTGTACCATCCAAAACATGTCCTCAATATTGTTTTTTGATCATCTCTCCTGCTGCTACCCAATTCAACACTGCAATTGCTCCCCTGGGCTGGGAAATACTCAAAGGGATTTTTCTGCTTCCATTCTACTCTGTCTCTCTCTTTCTCTCTCTCTTCCCAACTGCTTCACTCAGCAGTGTCAGTTCCTTTATAAAACATAGATTGAATCACATCACTCCATGATTAAACCATTCAGGAACTTCCCATTATATTTGGACAACAACACAAATGGTGAGGCTGTACAGGATTACTTCTTTGCCCAACTCTCTGCACTTCACTTTTACCACTGACATGACAAGCCTTATCTACTTCAGGATATTTATATTAGCTCTTCTCTCTGCCTGAGATAATTCCAGATCTGGGGTCACATGTCACTTCCCTGGCTCCCAGTTATACTAATATAAAACAACATATACTCTAATCACTTTCAATCTCCTATTCTATTTATTTTTCATAACACATGTTATTTTAAGAAATTATATTATTTACTTGTTTATTACTTTTCTTCTTCCAAGTACATAAACTCCTTAAAAGCAGAGACCCTTCCTTTCTAGTTGTGTTCCCAGAACACAGGATGATTCCAGACACACAGTTGGGCATTCTGCATTGACTGAATGAGCTAATTGAATAAATGAATGGTTAAACAAAGGAGAGTATTTGATTAGTCTATCACTTTCGAAACAATTATTCAAAAGGTATGGAACTATTATTCAAAACTATGCTTTTATTTTATGTTTGCTTTTATCTACCTCCTTTTCCTTAATTTGGAGTGATGGTGGCGGGGGGCAGGGAAGGTCAAATTAAAAGGGATGTTTTGTTACTTGAGTTCTGCCAGAGTGCAAGAGGAACCTGAAGGAGTAACTTGGATACTAGAGGGGAGCAGGGAAAGCTCAAGGAGACACAGCACTACCACATTTAGTATAGTCGTCATGACTTCTTGTAAGTATCCACAGATATCTGCACTGTAAAACCGGTGTGCTACTAGCAATTTTGATAATGAAAACTTATGTTTTCAATAAGATTACTTCCATTTTGCTATGAGCATCCAAAGAATGTTTCCAGGAAAGAGAAAGAAAAAAACAGGGGTAAGGAGGTAGAAGGAAGGAAAGGTAGGGAAGGAAAGAAGGAAGGAAGGAAGGAAGGGAGGGAGGGAGGAAGGGAGGGAGGAAGGAAGGAAAGAAGGGAAAGAGGGAGGGAGGAAGGAAAGAAGGGAGGGAGGGAGGGAGGAAGGAAGGAAGGAAGGAAGGAAGGAAGGAAGGAAGGAAGGAAGGAAGGAAAGAAGGAAAAAAGAAAAGAAAGGAAAAGAAAAGAAAACAAGAAAAGAAAGAAAAGAGAGAGATCTATTTCAACAGCTAGACCAAATTAGAAAACCAAATGAAATTCTCTGGTTCAGTTCTGGACCCAAAAAACTACGGTTGTGGTAGAACACCACATTGTTTTCAGCTAGTGAAATGAAGGAGAGTCACTTCACAGTTACTGGGTTGTGTGTCTTGGTGAGCTTAGGAACTATGAAGTGTCATTACTGGTGAAATGGAAATTTAGAGTCAATGAAGTTTAAAACAGTCACCTCAAATATTTCTTTTTGCAAACTGGGCCATGTCTTGTTTGAGGTTTGCTTATGTTTACCCTAGGTATAATGTCCGAAGTCTTCTTTGGTCATTGGACTGTGTATTTGTTTTAAAATAGTGTTGTTTTTAAGTGAGGTAATGATTTCCAAGTAATCAGATAATGTTCTTTAAAATAAACGTCGGTATATGGATGAGGAGAGAAGTACTTGACAAAATAAATCGTAATGTTTATCATACTATATAAAAATGTGATGGCATTCATAGGATGTATAATTTTGATTTATAATTTTTCTTTTCTCAAATCAGAAAGTATAATTTCATCTAAGAAAATTACCATAACTACCAGTGTAAAGATTAAATGAAAAGATTTCAAGGTTTCATCAAAAATGCCCAGATAAGTTTAACAGGTAAATATTTTATGTCATTTTTGGTTGGAGTAAGAATACATTAATAAGATGAGAGAATTAAATCATAATTTTAAAGGGGGGCACATAAAAGAACAAACCCCATATCTGCATCAAGAATTATTTATTTATAGAGTTGTACAAAATTATAATACTAAATAAAAGCAAAAGGAAGTCATTAGCTCAAGGAGATAATTAATTCAAAGATTTAATTAAAATTTCTTTTGCTTCATTGTTTGGTGTGTATTGCAATCCAAGTGTACATTGTTATATCACTGCAGATAGAAATTATGAAATTTTGTATTACATGTTTGCTGATTTATATTCCTTGAACAGTATTGTTTCCACTTTATTATATAATACCATACAATTTTAATAATGTATATTTTACTGTTTGAATTAACTATATGGTCACTTATCTGTGTTATTCATCCTCTATTTTATAATTTTTTTTGTTTCTGTTATTATATAGTGTTGAAACATATATCCTCCTGGTTTTGAATCACTTAATATTTTATCTATATAGTGGGATTTCTGGATCAAAGCATATGAACATTTTGCTACATATGGCTAATTCAAAATATTTCTTAAATTAGCGGTATAATAAAATAAAGTACACTTATTTGATCTTGTTATTTTTATAGGTTCAATTACATTCAAATTATATTATTTACTTTTTTATTACCTTTCTTCTCCCAAGTACATAAGCTCCTTAAAAGTAGAAACCCTTCCTTTCTAGTCGTGTTCCCAGAACACAGGATGATTCCAGACACACCGGGGATTTTAATGTCATTTTATATGCTTGCTATTATTTTGTGGTTATTTTTTACATAATTACACTTCAGTAACTTTCTAAAATGTTAAAGATTGTAAAGATGAAAGAGGTTAAATGACTGCCCAGAAAAAGAAAGAAAAAAATACCAGGTTAGTGAAAGAACCAATAATACTGCTTGCCCTCAAGTCCTTTATTGTTATCATTTACACTCAACTTTAGTGTTAATAATACATGTTAAATTGGCAAAGACAGGCTGTTAAATCTGT
Organism: Rhinopithecus bieti; assembly: GCF_001698545.2. Taxonomy (NCBI): domain Eukaryota; kingdom Metazoa; phylum Chordata; class Mammalia; order Primates; family Cercopithecidae; genus Rhinopithecus; species Rhinopithecus bieti. Next base: position 2,459,506 of record NW_016804447.1, on the reverse strand, counting down.
GGGATCCAGAATGTGAATATTTTTTAAACAAAAATTGGTTGAGAAAGAGGAGTTTTAAGAGCCTACTGTGATATAAAAGAATCACACTCAAATGCTTGCGTGATATGGCTTGAAAAATGTGGGGGAAATCCTGGTGTCTCCCAATTTCTTCAAAGACATTGTTTATCTCTGCACTACCCCCATTTTGGTGTAATTCTTACAGAATATTCAAGAGGCACTTAATAGAACTCAGAATCCTTTGGTGTGTATAAAACTTGAACAATGACTAGATTAAACCAGGATCTTCATTTGTGCATTGACTCATTTAACAAATATTTGAATTCCTACCCTGTGCAGAATGTTGTGTTAGATACTAAAAGTACCATAGTGACAACACCATGAATAACAGGCATGGGCCCATTCTAATGATGGACACATGCACACACATACATATATGTAAGAAAAGTAATCAAAAAAGTAAATAAAAGGTAAATTGTGATAGGGGCTATGACAGAAACAAAAAAATAACTGAAACTGGTAGGCAGCATACTGAGTGCAAAGTCCAAGGGTTTAAGTGAACGAAGCATGAGGGAAGACTCTGAGTTGAGTTTGGGGCAGGGTGGATTGGAAAAGGCTGGTGGGAAAACCACCACTTGAGGGCATAGAAAATATTATCTATTTCAAGGCTGATAGAACTGAAAAGTCACAGAATCTTGGAGGCTACACTCCTGTGCCTGAGGCCTGACTTTCCTAATACTTAATATAGACTGATTTGTATTTCTCTGGGTTTTAATAAGGATCAAGTGAAACAATATACATACAAGAATGTTCTCTGTCATGAATCACTTGGCACTTTAGAGTCATAGCCTATTAAAAAAGTAATATCATGGACAACTTTCACCACCTCATTCAGGAAGACTTTTGATTTGGTGGGAGAGGGAGATATTGGAATTAAAATTTATTCATTAACTTATCTCTTTCCCAGTGTTATTTTTTTCCTTTCTACACTTTAAAATATTCTTTAAAATAAAGTAATATTTGGAATTGAGGAAGGGAGGAATGGTATTCAAGTTAAGCCCTGTATTAACTATATTTAAGAATACATAGTTGACTTCCTTTTGAACTTTTTCTAGTTAATGTTCAAAATGTATACTCTAACCATATAGTTTAGGCCACAGTGGATGTCAGAAACAATTATATATAAAGGATTATAAAGTATGAGGTAGTGAATCTAAAAATCATGAGACACCCCCTGCTTTTGTACTTTCTTGTTCTGTTCAGTCCCTGTTTGTGGGGAGAGCATACGTACTGAACACATATATATTCATAGTACAATGGCAGGTGCCACAAGTGATCACAGGAACAATGAAGGGAAATAGGATTGATAAGAAGGCAGAGAAAGGAGGGAGATAAGATAAATATGAATCCCAATACCATTCATGGCCAAAGTGATATTAGAAATTTGGGAAAGTGTTTTCAATGGTTGTGATCCATGATCCAGCACAACTGCAGTGTGTTTTTCTACTCAGGTACTTGTCTTTTTCCTTTTTCCAAAGTGGCGAAATAAGATTATAATTTATTTTGAGATTCCACTCTGAGTCATGATCACAGAACCAAATCCAGACTTGCCAGCACTCACGCCCTCCCTCTTCTGTTTGCCCAGTCTAGTGTGCAGCGTCACTTCTGGGAAAAACAATCCACATACCCACAAGCAAAATTCCCAGTGTATTTTTTAGGTTAATCCAAAGTCTATTCCCAGAAAGGATGTTACCCAGACCCAGAATAAGTCCACTATAATTTTATTTCCCTTGGCTTCCAAAAGAATACTACATTAACAATATGGAGATATAACAGCTCAATTATTTCATCGAAGGTCACATCTCAACTCACCTTCCTAATTGGATATGAAAAACATAAAAACAGAAAGTTGAATTCTCTAATGTTAGAGTATGTATTAGGAGATCTCACGCAGTGTGGCTATAATTTGTTTTTTTAAGTTATCAAACATATTAGAAGTCAGAGATCTAAATAACAGAGTTTCTTCTAATGAAATGTTTTTACAGATTTTATTTAAGTGAACCTGTAATTTCACAAAATGTTTTGGAAACTCTCCTAAGTAAAGTAACGGCTTCTCAAAGGTGGCCACATTTTAATTATCAGAACTTATGAATATGTTACATTATATGGCAATAATGGATTTAGGTAGCTGAAAAATTAAGGGTTCTACTCATCTGACCTTAAGATAAGGAGATCGTTCTGCATCATCTGAGTGGGTCTAATGTAATCAGAGCAGCTTTAAACATAGAAGAAGGAGACAGAAGAGGAAATGTCAGAGTGATAATGATGCAAGAAAGACTCAAGTGGCCATTGCTGTCTTTGAAGATAGTGAATTTAAGAGCCAAAGTATTGGTGGCCTTTAGAATCTAGAAAAGGCAACAAAATGGATTCTCTCTTAGCTACTCCAGAAATAATGCGGTCCTGCTGACACTTTGATTTTAACCCAGTGAAACTCATTTTGGGCTTCTAAACTAAAGAATTATAAGATAATAAATTTGTGTTGTTTTAAGTCACTACATTTTTGGCAATTTATTGTAGGAGCAATATAAACTAATACAGGAACTCACCTGGGTCGGTTGTCTCCTTCCCTCACTATGCTCTCTGCACTCTGTGCTTGGTTCTGTTACTGCAGAGTCAACCACCCAAGCAGGGTGTCTTAGTCTGTTTTTATACTGCTATAAAGAACTGCCCAAGATTGGGTCATTTATAAAGGAAAGAGGTTTAATTGACTCATGGTTCAGCATGGCTGGGGAGGCCTCAGGCAACTTAAAATTATGGCAGAAGGTGAAGGGGAAGTAACGTACCTTCTTCACAAGACAGCAGGAAGGAGAACTGCCGAGCAAAGGGGGAAGAGCCCTTACAAAACCATCAGATCTCGTGAGAACTCACTCACTATGATGAGGACAGCAAGGGTGAAACTGCCCCCATGATCCAATACCTCCATCTGGTCTCTCCCTTGACACATGGGGATTATGGGGATTATGGAAATTATAACTCAAAATGATTTGGGTGGGGACACAGAGCCATCACAGGGGTCGGACGGGAGTCATAGAACCACATTGATGAGTTCATGATTGATCTAAAACACGAGGGTGCAAGCTCATGAGTTGCAATCTGCAGATGCAGAAGTAAATCAATAATGACAAAAGAGGAACAAAAGAACTACCACACAGTTCTCCCTGTAAGCCACTTCTTTTTTTTTTTTTTCTTTTGAGGCTGAGCTCGCTCTGTCAGCCCGGACCGCGCGCACGCTCGCACGCTGGCGCCAGATCTCAGGCTCAGCTGCAAGCTCCCGCGCACTCCGGGTTTACCGCCATTCTCCCTCGCGCGCGCGCGCCTCAGCCGTGCGCGAGTAGCTGGAGCTACAGCCGCCCGCTCACCTCTCCCGGCGCGCCGCCGGCTAGTTTTTGTCATTCCTTTAGCTAAGACCGCGACGGGGAGGTTTTTCAGCGTGTCTACAGGAGAATGGTCTTCGATCTCCCTGACTGCGTGATCCGGCCCGTCTCGCCGCCCGCCTCCACACGGCGGGCCCCGGGAGCGGCGCGGTCGCCGCGGTGGGCCGGCGCGCACGGCGACGCGGCCCAAAACGTGCTGGGATTCACAGGCTTGGAGCACCGCACCCGGCCGCTTTTTTTTTTTTTTTTTTTTTTTTTGAAGAACGGAATCTCGCTCTGTCGAGCGCCGCGAAGCGCGCGAGCGCGAGTGCAGTGGCGCGGATCTCAGGCTCACTGGCAAGCTCCCGCCTCCGCCCTCCCGGGTTCTCCCGCCTCAGCCTCCCGAGTAGCTGGGACTACAGGCGCCCGCCACCACGCCCGGCTAGTTTTTTGTATTTTTTTAGTAGAGGTGGGGTTTCACCGTGTTAGCCAGGATGGTCTCGATCTTCTGACCTCGTGATCCGCCCGTCTCGGCCTCCCAAAGTGCTGGGATTACAGGCTTGAGCCACCGCGCCCGGCCTGTAGCCACTTCTTTACTCTAGCCCTCTATACAGGGAGGATAAGCTAAACTTCCCCACACACAGATTCCATCTCATAGAAGATCATGATGAGGTTGTTAAAACCCAAAAGATTAAAGTGACTTTATAAATTAAAGAGACTGTTTAATTAAAAATGAACAAAATGCCAATTATAAGTTCAACTTTCCTACCATCCAGTGTTGAAAGAAGAGAGAACAAATAAAACATGAAACATAAATATGCTAATTTTCTTTGTATGCCTGAATATAGTTTATTAATTTTCAACCAACATAAAATGAATAATTATTGGGTTGATGCAAAAGTAAATGTGGTTTTTGTCACTGAAATGACAAAAAACCTCCACTGAAATGATAAAAAATACAATTACTTTTGCACCAACCCGATACTCTGTGGGTAGCCAGGCTTCAGTCTTTTCTGAGGCCATGTCTGAACAATAGAAATATCGTTGAGGACCCTGAATCTTTTGACATCTTCTTTTCTTATATTTTTATTATAAATGGACAGAATAGGTAAGCAAGAGTCAACCCACACTGAATTCATCTCTGCATCCCCTGTGAGAATTTTCTGTTTAACTCTGAATTTCATCCATTTTAGTCACATATTTTGTTTTTATTAAAAAAAAAAAAAACAATAATAAGGCAAAGACACTGTCTCCAAAAGACAACTGAAAATGCACCGAAGTTATGAGGGGGGTTCTTTAATTGGTGTCGAAAATCATAAGAAATCAAGGATGTGGAATCTAAGGCCCTCAAGAGAAGATCATTTCAATAGTGTGAAGTTGGAAGTTCTTTGTTCCTTATTGGCCTTAGACCTCCAAACTTAGGGTAACAGAATCTTCTACTACACAGAGAGATAGAAATAGAACGATGAAGATAACTTACCTACACTACTTGATTATTCTAGCCACTTTCAATGCTTGTCAAAAATGTAGATTCCTTGGTAATGCATATGTAATCATGATCTCCAAGGAAAATCTCCTGGGTATCTATATTTTTTAGAGTTATTTGGATGATTTTGATCAACAAACAACTTTGGAAATCACTGACTTCTTTCAAAATCTGAATTATGGCCAACTCTAACTAGAGAAACCAAAAAGCATAGCTTTAAAAAAATAGAAATATTTCAACCAACAAATTGTTGTCAAAATTAGTATAATGTATCATCCATTTTTGTTCTTGCAAAATTAGAAGGACTTTTATTGACATCAAGGTGATTCCATTGTTGTGGAAAAGAAGAAATTCAGCCTGGGTTGGAATATAATAGGCTTGGGTTAGTATCCAAAAATATTTATTCTACAGAAGAGAAGCTTGGAAGCATACTAGAGTCTTCAATATTGAAATAATTATCATGAAAATTTCTTTGTGGTTTATGAATAACTCAACTACAACTTGCATTTTAAAACCCCAGCGCTATTTTCTGAAATTCCTTTCTGAAGCTTGGGTGAAACCATATAACCCTGGAAAATGTGTATCATCTACAAGTTTATTAACTACTTAATCCTAAAGTTCACCTATTTCCTTGCAAATATAACGGAGGAAGGATATTCGGAATGACACGTACATATTACATTTCAGAATCAAAACTTTCAACACTAAAATAATGAATACTTATACCTTTGCTGTTAGAGGTCTATTTGTTTTTAGTGGAATCTATTTTCTAATGAGTCAACATTATGTCACTTTCAAAACATGCCACAGGACATTGGTACTAAAAAACACACATTAGGATTACTTAAGTCTTTAAAACTACATTTTTATGAGGATATGCCTATTGGACTCTTAGGAAAGTATTCATTTGTTAATAGGTTAAGTTAAAAATATTTTTAATCATCTGGGCGTGGTGGCTCACGCCTGTAATTCCAGCACTTTGGGAGCCCAAGGCGGGTGGATAGTTTGAGGTCACGAATTAGAGACCAGACTGACCAACATAGTGAAACTCCATCTCTTCTAAAAATACAAAAATTATCTGGGCGTGGTGGCAGGTGCCTGTAATCCCAGCTGCTCAGGAGGCTGAAGCAGGAGAATTGCTTGAACCCTGGGAGGCAGAGTTTGCAGTGAGCCGAGATCGTGCCACGGCACTCCAGTCTGGGCAACAAGAGCAAAATTCCATCTCAAAAAAAAAGTTTTTTTTTTTTTAAATCTTACATGTTACTTACACGTAGATAAACCTTTGATTAATTTAGCTCCTTGAAAAAATGGTGTGTTCTGAGCCATTATAAAGTTAATTCAAAGAAAAAGGAGTTTACTGCTAACTTTGAATGCCTCTACAGACTTTCTATTCATGAATTCTGTCGCAGAGAACCTGTCAATTTCCCAAAGCCTAGGCTCCTCCATTTACTTGGGCCTTTAAAAACTCTCCATCTGCCTGTAATTGTTTGGAATTTTTCCCCTTGCTAACATCAGCTCATTCTTTACTCTAAATCTTCATCTTGGTCTTCATCTCCTTTTTTGAAACCTCCAATAACAGGGTTGTGTCTGAGGCTGCTGCTTTACGATCTCAATGTATTTTTTTTTTTCACTTTCCTTGTTTTAGGCCTTTCTTGTGTTGCTATTAAGAAAAAATTGAATATGGGTAATTCACAAATAAAAGAGGTTTAATTGGCTCATAGTTCTTCAGGTTATACAGGAATCATGGTGCTGCATTGGTTCCATTTCTGGGAAGGCTTCAGGGAGCTTTTACTTACAGTGGAAGGAGAAGGGGGAACAGCAGTTCATATGGTGGGAGTAGCGGTCAGAGAGCAAGTGGTGGGCAGGTGCCACACATTTTCTAGACAACTAGATCTCCCGAGAATTCGCTCACTGTGTCCTGGACAGCACCAAGACAAGGGTTCCTCCCGCATGACCCAAACATCTCCCACCAGACCCCACCTTTAATTCTGGGGATAGCAATTCAATGTGAGATTTTGAGAAAACATCCAAGCTGCATTACTCCATGTTATCATAACTGTATGTTTGTTTGCATCTTTTCCAACTAGAATTTGTGCTTCTTGAGGTCAGGGGTTGCTTTCTAGTGAAAAATGGTACCTAAGTCTTCATGGGTATTCATGTAGGAACTAATGAATAAATACTTGTTTTTTTTTTTCAAGGAGCAAATCAAAAAATTTAAACTGTCTTACACTGATTTTATAGGTTTGTACTGATTTTAATTCGAGTTGCACCATTACTTATTTACTAATTCAGTGCATAGGATCTTTAACATTCTTAATTAGGCCCTTAATTAGTGGGAAAGAAATATCATCTTATAGCTACTTTAAAAGGTTTTGATAATTTTCTGATGTCACCTTTACTTTCTGGAACTCATATCTTCACAAAGTAGCTGATTTTAGAATAAAATAATAAATAGAAAAATGGAAAATAAAATATGTATTGAAAACATAGTACAAATTTTATCATAAAACTTACATATATCAAAGGACACTAACTTTAAAATAGTACAAAAAACTAAGGGAAAACCTGAATTACAGAAAAGAAAGTCAAATTTATGTAATGAAAAAATAGAATAAATAAAATTAGCAAAATTCATAAAAGGGAAAAGCAGTGGTCCATGACCACTCAAGATGGCTTGCCAGTTAAAGGAAAAAAAAATCCAAACATACACATATGAATACACACACACATACACGCACCCAGACAAAAAAGTCAATATGTTTTAAAAGTACAATCAATCAACAGGCCCCCGTGTGTGATGTTCCCTTCTCTGAATCCACGTGTCGGAGATTGAGGGGCAAGGGGAAAGAGAGCATTAGGACAAATACCTAATGCATGCGGGGATTAAAACCTAGATGATGGGTTGATAGGTGCAGCAAACCACAGTGGCACATGTATATCTGTGTAGCAGATCTGCACATTCTGTATATTTATCCCAGAACTTAAAGTAAAAAATAAATAAATAAATAAATCTACAGTAAACACAAAACTCAGAAGGACACACACAAAGACAGAGAACTTATAAGGGGATATTTTTGTTTTTATCTTGTTCGTTGTGTTGGGGCTTAGAAAATAATATCTTAAAATATGATGTCTTGACATGCTGAACTAAAAAACAGCCTCAAGTTCTGTCTGACCTCCCCCTACAAGCACAGGGAGGGACTCTCTGGAATTTCCTTATCTGACTGAGGAACCATCTTTCAAAAATAAATGTTAGTATGTTAAGACACTTGCCACCCCTGGAAATCTCATCAAATAACTAGGAAAGATTAACCACCAGGGAAGAGAAAAAAACTAAAGTCAGGGGTCACCAGGCCCAAATTAACTTTTTATCTGTTCTTCAGAGGGCATTACTGAAAGATTACCTGGGAGGCTATCTATGTACTAAGACAACCTTGGTTCATAGTGCAGTTATGCTCTTGACCTTCCTGTAACTTGTCAGTCCCATTAAGTTTCTTAAGAGATCCATTTCCAAGAAAATGCCTGCCTACTGGGTCCATTAATTCACCCTAAAAATAATTCAGTACTTCTCAAAATTGCCACATTTCTCTCATCTCCTTTACTTACGAAGAAAGGTGTATAAGCAACTGGACCTCATTCAGTTATTGGGTAATCACTTTCCTGTGATTTTCCACCCTGCACATTAACAAGTTTGTATCTTTTTCTCCTATTAATCTGCCTATTGTTAATTCGTTTTCAGCAAACTTCAGAGGGTGGAGTAGAAGCTTTGCCTATTTTTTCCTACACCTGATTACAATGCAATTGCGTATTCTAACTTATATACACCTTTAATGTCACCTCTCTAGTCCAAGCCATTATCCTCATTTCTTGCCTAGACTAATACTGTTGTGTCCCATTTTGACTTACTGCTTCCTCTTGTGACTCTACTGCTTATAATCACTAGCATCCTAAAACACTTAAACAAAAATCCAAAATCTATAGCTATAGTATGTCCTGAATGACTTCCATCAACTCATTATCATTACATGTCTAACCACAATTTTCATGTCTCTCAACCACCAAGCTTTTACCATCTGGCCCCCATTCAAAGTCTTGAAATCTCTGCATTGAACAGCTTTTCTTCTACTTTCTCACCTCTCTGTATCCAGTTTAAATATTAGTTTATCCTAGAGGGAGGCCTTCTCTGCTGTCTCAACCTTTTATTTCTCACTGCTTCCTCATTACTTTATTTATAATATTTATGATAAGTTGTCATTTTTATTTGGTTTTATACCTTTAAAGTGTAAATATTAGTATAAATATCAAGCATGTATTTATAAATATTAATGTTATTAAATGTCATTTACGTAAACGTAATTTGTATGTTTCAGCTTACATAAAATAAATCACTACATGCTTACAGAGCTTTAAGTGCTTAATGTATCAACTTTAAATATTCAACACTCACATGATAAGAGTAATTAATTCTATTTTCTGAAAGTGGAAAATGAGGTTTAAAGAGTTTATATACATAGAGAGCGATAGCTGCAGAGCAGACAATGAAAGGCACAGAAGCAAAGATTCTGATCTCGAGGAATTCGTTGGTCCTACACTATGCAACACCATCCTTATTATTCTCTTTCATACATGCTGAAAATGATGGATCCCTATAACAGTAATAACAACTAACATTTGTTGAATGCTTACCTTATGTAAATAATTATTCAAGGATTTCACATCCAGTAACTCATTTAAGCTCACAAAGAAAGCTTTATGAGGTAGGAACATGATAATTCTTGTTTTAGTGATAAACAAACTAAGGCTAAGTGGCTTGCCTAAGATCACACAGTACATATGTTGTAAAGAAATCTTAACTGCTAGAATGTATTCACTAATTACACACACACTCGCTGATTACTTCTTCGGAGACAGAAGAAGGCAGAACGTCTGATGTCATCACTTTTCTATTTGTAGTTAGTATTAGTGCAATTTGTATGTACTTTTTATTCTGATATTTGAAATAATATATTACACATCTTCCTCTTTAATTTCAATTAAATCTCAGGCTATGTATATTTATTATGTATATGATAATCAAAGCATATCAGACCTTAACATCTGGCAGACATGCTTCACATACGGTGTTTGTTTATCTGCTATGACAGCTTCAAAGCACGTGCCAGAGAAACACCTGGGTTTGAAGTTTGAAGTTTGAAAGAAAACTAACCGTTATGGGCATATTTCTTGCTCTTTACTTGCTTTTATGTGAAATAGAAAGAAGTCTAATTTTTTCTTGCTTATCCTGTACAACAAAATTGAAACCTTTATCAGCATCAGCCATCATAGGATTATATCTTCCACGTTTGGTTAGCTCATTGATTAAAATAAAATAATCTGAACCTGAAGAAAAGATTAAAAAATACCATTTTAAATTATTTAATACTTAAAGTGGTATCCATATTTCATTATGATTCTGGCATAGTATGGAGTTTTCAAAAGTTAATTAATTTATTATTCAGATGCAATTAAAAGCCAGATGTTCACAAATACACAGATTAATGCAAAGACAATCTACCTTTGTGTGTCAAAACACAATATAATAAAGTTGTCGACTTCTCCTAAGGTAACCTACAAAATCAATGTGATTGCATTCAAATATGATTATATTTTTTTGCTATAAAAAATTTATATGAAAATTCATCTGAAAAAATAGACAAATGAAGAATCACAAGCAATATTCTCGAAAAATATTCCAGAATATTTTCCTTCAACAAATATGTATGGAGAGCCTACCTTGTGTCAAGCCTAAGGGACAGATCAAGTCCTTATCTTCCTGGAAGTGACATACTATGAGGCCCAAAGTTAAAAAATAAAAGACTCATAAATATACTAAATATTAATATAATTTCCAAGAGTGGTAAATGATAAGAAATTATAATATATTAACATGGTAGAGAATAACTGAAGCAGGCTCTAAGACTACTTCAGATTTTGTGGTTCAAAAGCCTTTCTGAGGACACAGAGACCTAAGTGAGAAGCAGCCAATGATAACACAGTCTAGGGCAACCATTCGCTAAGTGTGTATCATGAACCTTGGGACTCTTTCAGGAAGTCCACAATGAAAAAATTATTTTTCTGACAATATTAAGATGTTATTTGTATTTTTCACTTTAATTATCTCAGAAGTGAACAATGGGGTTTTCCAGAAGCCACGTGACATGTGACGATGTTACTGTTCTGATGGCTGGTAGAATATCTGCTTATGTATTCCTATTTTTTCTAGAATTTTCTGTAGTCATGATTTTGGAATATAAATGTGCTTTCAGTGGTTAACTCTGTTGTCAGTAACACTATGTATTCCTATTTATCTTATTTATCTCTACTGCTATTTGTGCAATCTAGTTATTGTCCAATAAATCATTCTGTTGTAATCTTTGTAGGCTTGTTTTATAATAATATTTTTATTTGTTCAAAGTTTATTGAACATTTTATTTTGAATTTAACATTATATTCAATGACAATATAAAATTATAATAAATTCTTCTTATATTTAAAAAATGAGGCCAGACGCAGTGACTCATGCCTATAATCCCAGGAATTTGGGAGGCTGAGGCAGGCAGATCACCTGAGGTCAGGAGTTCAAGAACAGCCTGTCCAACATGGCGAAACCTGTTTCTACTAAAAATACAAAAATTAGTTAGGTGTGGTAGCAGGCACCTGTAGTCCCAGCTACTTGGCAGGCTGAGGCAGGAAAATTGCTTGAACCCAGAAGTCTGAGGTTGCAGTGAGCAGAGATTGCGTCACTGCACTCCAGCCTGGATGACACAGTGAGACTCTGTCTCAAAAAAAAAAATAAAATAAAATAAAAAATTCATGGTCTTCCAAAAGGGAGATAGAAGACTTTTTTCTTAACCCATAGCTACACTTCACAAAATTCATATATGAAGGAGTTACCTGAATTATGGGAAAAGAGCACCCTTCTGCAAAGAAAGTAAGTGAAAATTTCAATAAGCAACAGCAATATAAAGAAAACAAATAAATAATATTTATAATATTAGTAATAAATAATAAAATAATATTTACCTTTAAATTGTATANGATTGCGTCACTGCACTCCAGCCTGGATGACACAGTGAGACTCTGTCTCAAAAAAAAAAAATAAAAATAAAAATAAAAAATTCATGGTCTTCCAAAAGGGAGATAGAAGACTTTTTTCTTAACCCATAGCTACACTTCACAAAATTCATATATGAAGGAGTTACCTGAATTATGGGAAAAGAGCACCCTTCTGCAAAGAAAGTAAGTGAAAATTTCAATAAGCAACAGCAATATAAAGAAAACAAATAAATAATATTTATAATATTAGTAATAAATAATAAAATAATATTTACCTTTAAATTGTATATATTAATAATTTGATTTATTTTATCCTACACAACAAAACATTTTAAATATTTTAAGGTAACAACTGAATTATAGCAACATTTTGAGACCAATTGTTCAGATTTTAAAGAAAAATGAGCTAACTAGTTGACTATAGATGTAATGGACTCTAAAAGCCAAAAATTATTTGTTATAGCTTTCAAACTGGAAATTGCAAAACCACGGACCATTTTACTGGATAAAGCAAATTGCATGGTCTGAGAAGTATGCACAAATGCTGAAGACTACAAAATCATTGCTGAATGTCTGCTGAACAAAAAGTGAGCAAAATAAATCACAGCAAGCTACTTTCCAATGATACAGTAATTAATCAAAATAAAGATTTACTCAAGACATGAAGACTGAATTAATACCATATCTGTGGATTGTACTTTTGCCTTACAAGTGGACAAATCTACAGCTGACTCACCTGACCATGGCTAAACTCCCTGATGCCATTTTCTTTCCTTCTTCTGTGTTACATTCTTGCCATTTTGACCTTCACTCAGGACCTGATATAGGAGAAGTCTGTTCCTACTCCAGGTCCTTTACCAGCTGTTCTCTTTGACTGAAATGCTTTTCCCCCAGACTAGTGGTTGTAAAACATTTGCTGACAGGACTCTATATACTTAAAGTTTCTTGATGTTTTGAGGACCCCAAAGATGTATGTGGAGTCCATCTACCAGTGTATGTCACATTCAAAATTAAAATTGAGAAATATTTTAAAGTGAGTAATTTATTACGATAAAAAATAACAAGTCCGTGCCATGTTAATGTAAATAACATTTTAATGAAAATACTAACATGGTCCAGAAAAAAAAAATGAGAAAAATTGTATTGCCTTATATATTTGCACACCTATTTCAGGTATGTCTGCATGGAAGTTAGCTGGATTTTCATATCTGCTCCCTTGTTCAATCTGTTGAGATATGTTGCTTTGATTGATGTATATAATGAAAAACTCATCCTGCATAAATATTTAATTGAGAAAACAAGCATTATTAGTAACCTTTTTAGGTAACTTCAAATCAATTTAATTCCATGTAAACTTCAACTCAATTTAATTATCTCAGAAGTAAGCATTGAATTTTACCAGAAGCCATGGGACATGTGGCAATGACATTGTTCTGATGGCTAGTAGAATATCTGCTTGTGTGTTCTGATTTTTTCTAGAATTTTCTACAGTCATGATTTTAGAATATAAATGTGTTTTCAACGACTCAGTTTGTTCTTAGTAACACTACTGTATTCCTATTAATCTTTGTCTATGTCTGCTATTATTTCGGCAATCTAGTTATTGTCCTATAAGTCACTATTTTGCAATCTTTATAATCTTGTTTTGGAATACTATTTTTATTTTTTTTCAACTACTCTTCTTTTTGAAGAACAATCAGAACTCAACAAATGGTAGTTTCTCAAAGGTTAGTTGCAATGTGATATTTACAATTACATCAAGGAAGGTTTTCTACTATTTCCAAATTCTAATATTTGCTCGAAAGTTTAAATTTTGCCAACTACTGTCAGTTGTTTTCCTCGAAATGAAAAATACACTTTATTTTTTGAGAGTATATTTACCAAATATTCTAATCTGACAAACCACACTTCTAATTAAAAATGGGTTCCAGAAAAAAAGTGGCTAGTTCAACCATCAGGTGCTTTCAGTTTTGATAAGCCTACATTTAAGGAATAAAGAAGGGAGACTGGCACTACCAGATATTATTTAGGAAATAAAACTTCAACAACTGGATCATAGATACTTTAGCTCAATCATATTCAAACTTTATGAATGACTGGTGAAACTGTATTCTCATCTACCATTTATGGAAGTGATAAGCAGAACTACATTTTGGAGGTAATTAGGTAATAATTACAAAATTTTTAAATATGTGTACAAATTTGTGTTCTCCAGAAAGCCTAGTTACTTTTGAGATTTTCCTTAAGCTATCTTGCACAAAACTAGCTCAATACAGCATTGCTTATCATGAGAAAAGAGTAATTTCTCCCAAAAGCAAATTTATGATTGCGCACTTACCTAAGTGAAGAAGTTATCTGAGTTCTGAACTGTCTGAGTTATCTCATATACTGCCACAAAAGAGGAAAAAGGAATGAAATTCTATTGTGTATATAAGACATGTCTGAAACATCTGAATTAATAACATCTAAACAACTATTACTTACAGAAAGTGAAATTGGAGAGTTAGTTAAGCCAGGGGTTATTTCACATTTAGCCTTATATACTGCTACGCTGGTTAATGTTTTGGTATACTGTTCCAATGTATACATATTACTCTTATAATGCACACTTATTAATGAAAACATAATAAATCATATCATTGATAATTCCAAAAATGTACTTGTCATGTAAGATACTAAGAAAATAAAAGCAATTGTAGAGTAAGTTTAAAATACATACAGCCATGAGTATAATGACTATGTAAATAAAAGATAGTTTCATGACTTGTAGGGTGCTAAAATTAAGAATGGGAATTAGATTGTTGTGAGAAGATAAAAAATTCAAATCCACTCTATTGTATGATTTGAAAGCATAAACCGTTTACTCAAAATATGTTGTCATTTAAAATGTATCTTTCGAGATAAGCAGAGCAGACAAAGCAAGTACAACCAATTTAAAGATTAAAATTCCATTTTATGTGATAGTGCTTTGCAAATTTTAAGAGAAATCAACTGTTCAATATTAAAAACTAACAACTACATTATGGTATATCCATATAACAGAATTTCATGTAGCAAATAAAAATGACAGTAGAGAGTGATATTTAATGATATAGAAAAACATCAGTGATTTACTGTTATATGAAAATGGGTCTGGCACTACAAGCATAATGTTATGATATATGTGAAAACCAAATTGTCTGTGTGTTTGTGTTTGTACACACACATTAAGAAGATATACCAAAAGATAGTTATCTCTGGGAGGGAATACTTACTTTATTCTTTTCCCCTGTAAGTCCAGGGCTGGGTTCAGAACACAGTGGGTGAAATAGTCATAACATACTTTATCATCCTTGCTAGTCTCAGGTAACAGGAAATCCAGTCCCTGGGCTGAAGAGGGCCACCCATCATTTTTTTCTTTTTAATTTTACTTTAGGTTCCGGGATATGTGTGCAGAATGTGCAGGTTTGCTGCACAGTTATACATTTGCCATCGTGGTTTGCTGCCTCTATTGACCCATCAATCTGGGTTTTAAGCCCCGCATGCATTAAATATCTTTCCTAATGCTCTCCCTCCCCTTGCTCATCAACCCCTGACAGGCCCCAGTGTGTTCTCTTCCCCACGTTCTCGCTCATAAGTGGGAGGTGAACAATGAGAACTCCCATCATTTTAACCTATATTATGATGAAACACATTCAGCCTTCAATGCACGTTACCACCAATGATGTGAATCACCATTTGCCAGGATGGAATGTTTATACCTTACCCGAAAGTTCTGAGGTGTGGATGTGACTAGGCGTGTGTGTGTTAGTGTGTAAGGTAAAAGGAAAGAAATTATTGCTTAATTAATTTTAACTAAAATTAATTTTTAAACAACTATTGCCCATTTAATATTTCTGCTTTTTCTGAACTGATAATAACATTGTCTGTAAAGTGTTTTAAGCCGATTGAGTGAACTACATTGTCTCAGTTCCATCCTGTTCACCCTCTTCCCAATGAATGAAGAAGTTCATGGTTTTATTCTTAGATTTACATGTTAGGTGACTTTTAGCAAATGAATTCGACTTTCTGGCTCTCCATTTATACTCCTGAAAATAGAGTAGTAAAACATACCATAGGAATTTTAATGTATGAAATTTAAAGTAAGAAATGTGAAAACTCTGAATATAAATCATGGAATATACTAGATCCACTATAAATGTTAATTTCATTTCTTTCTAATGGACCCTGAAAATACGCTCTGAAACGCACAAAATTATTCAATTACTGGTTTCACAGAACTGATTTTATTAAAAAGTATATGTTGACAAGACTTTACAATGAGCTAAATCCAATGTAATGCATTTGAGGTCTGTTACAAATACCACAACACATGTATTGCTTTATACAGAAAAATCTTAAGGAATGGATAGGTGGAATTGTTCTAACAAGAGCTCAGATTATAGAATTTGATACACTCAAAATTAATACTTAGCATTGTTTTAAGAATACTCTTATAACAAGATCACTTAATTATATTTGATTGGTCTTTTTTTTGTAATTCCTTATAAATTTATTCAGTTACTTTGTTGAAACTGATGCCTATCAATACTTTTCTTAAAATAATATTGGTAAAATTGTATGCTTATGAATCATCTTACAATTCCATTAGTTACTTTCAAGAAGATTACTTTTGTTTTGAACAGTTCTATTTTAAAAATAAGGCATTTATTCTAACAGTCTTTGTCGGGCAAATGCAGTATTAGTCATGGAGTTAATTTTCCACAAGTCTCACTGCTAAAATGTGATATAGTTATTTTTAAAGACAAAATACAATGTGACAATTTATACTAAAATATCTTGTTGTAAAAGTTCTTATAAACATGAGGAAATGAAACATTTTAGAAAAAAAGTCGCATAAATTTAACTGATAAAATCACAAAATGAAATAGACAAGGATTTAAGTATATCTCTCATTTACTGAAACCATGCATCAGGAGCTGATAATGAAAGATATATCCAGCCAGGTCTTTGGGAGATTATAACTTTGAATAACTTTTAACTTTGAAAAAAAATTATAGCATGCAATGAGAGAATGAAAGACTATTGCCTTGTGATACTTTTAGTATAAATTTATTTTTTTCTCTGTTCTTTTATGGTTTTTGGCATTAAGCTATAGAATGCTATCCCCAAGTAAGGTTTTGGGTGAATTCCTAAATGAAATCCACAAAATAAGAAACAGGCAAGACTTTGCTGATTGGTTCCAGACCTGAGTAACATAAAATGAGTCTCCTTAGCATTAGGAGTAAACTCGAAATGTTGATATTTATCATGTGTATCCAAGAGTATATGAAGCATATTTCATATTTTCAAAACTAATGTAAGTTACCCTCATGACCAAAAAATTAAGTTAGTCCAAGTAAATCTATATTGATTTCAAAAGTGATAGGCAAACTCAATTCCTCTGAGTCTGTTCATTTGTGTTTTCCTGAAATTATTTGCCCTGCTTATGATTTATGAGATCTTTAGATAAACATGATAGTTGGCTGAGCGCATTGCACTTAATTGTTGCCACAGCCAAAGATGTAAAGAGGCTTGTAAGAAAAATGTTCTCACAGTGAGCTTCCTTATTTGAAGCAGGACTCAATCCTTGGTTAAAAGCTATGGTATTTGAGCTAGTTAAACACGTATCTCTCTCCCATTCCATAGGGAATGAGCTGGGCTGTCCTTCCTCCCCACATTCACCTGCACTTCGTTAGAGAGCAGTGTTCACATGCCACACCACAAGATCCCCACAATGACATAACTCCATTCAGAGACTGGCGTGACTGGGCTGGGTCTCCCCACCCCCATTCAGATCTTGTATCACTCAGAATCTGGCAGCCAGTTCCGTCCTGACAGAGTTTACAGCATATATTGGTGGATTCTTGTCCATAGTGCATCTGCTTTAAGAATTAACGAAAGCAGTATCAAGACAGTAAGGTAAGTGCTGTTTTAACTATCGCACTGGGGATGGTAACTGTTCGGGACAGCGTTTTTTGTAACAGCAACAGGAAAAATTCCAGAGCAATTTTGCCAATTGCTATTCAACAGCAAATCCACAGTTTTGAGCAGTTAGTTTCACATTTTGTTTAATATGTTTTCCATGATTTATAGATTTGAGATTTTATACAGTATATGCTGTATTGCTTGGCAAGGGAAGTTATAAAAAGTTTCAAGGTTAGAATGAGAAAATAGTTAAAGTAGACACAGTGAAAAAATATAGAAATTAAAATGTTTGTTATGCATGCTAATTAGTTATATATGTTAGTATTGGACCCTAATATTGGAGCAAGGAAAAGTCATTTTAATCAGCATTCAAAATATCTTTTAATAAGTATATTTAATAAGTATATTTAATAAGTATATTGTAGCTATTTGTTATAATTTACAATAAACATTCTATGTTATAAAACATGAGCTAAAAGATTGAGAGACCCTTATGGATTATTTATTTATTTCTGTTTTGTTAATTAAAAAATTGTATCTTGGATACATGCCTTAAGGAACTAATTTTAAAGAAATTCTGGGAAATGATTTAGTTTTGGAAACAGCATTTTCTCTATAGCCACAGGTATTTGAGAAAACTGAGGGAAGTACAGTGTGATTTTTTCTCATAGTGGAGTCATTATATGGTTACAAACTCTCTTTCAATTCAGCATCCTTGTTTTTACTTTGGCAAAAAATATGGAAGCATTTTTCATTACTATTTAATACTCTCATTATAGTTACCATAAATATTTTGGTATGTACTATATTTAAAATAGCTTATTAATAAAGCAAGACAAATCTTTACAGTATTTGCATTCTATAACTTATAAATAACTCTGGGAATATGTCATCATGTTCTTTTTAGTGCTATGCAATTATTATTATGGCAAGTTCTGTCAATAATATTAAATGCCCCCATTACAATCTTAGAGAGTAATTTACTGAGAATCTGGCTACATGTTACATCATGTCAGCAATCAAAGTATTTCTGACAACTGTTTTATAACGTTCCATCTGATCTGAAATAAAGTGCCTTATAATTTCAAATTAAAACAAATAAAAGATGTTTTCAGTTTCTAACCCCAGAGATCCTGCGTATCCCAAACTACCTTGATCCAAAAGCTTGTAATCATACTTTCATAGGAAGATACAATATTCTCAGTTATCTATTAGAATGTATCTTTCTTCACATTAATGATTTATCTCCCAGGGCTACCAACTTTGCCTCAGCCACAACTCTTCATTCTATAAAAGTCTAACTCTTATATTCTAATTTTCCCATATCTGAATTGCTGCACCTCCTTAAGATACTGAAATGTGCTTTTTTGAAACTCACCTTAGAAACATGTTCCTATGAGAAGATAACTGTTACACATTATTTTAAATTCATATTCTCAATTGAATAATTTACTAGATAGTTCTAATACCAGTATTAAATCCAAACTTTAAAAACGTCCCACCTCTCTCCCACTTCCATTCTGTGAGGTCACTAAAAGCCATATATGCAAACCATGGCATCTTTGATTTTGGCATGAAGAAAGTAGAGAACTTGTGAGTAATTGAGACAGACTATAACTCTAATTGAAAACTTGGAAAATACTATCTTTCTTTACCTGTTGACTCTCTTTCCAGATAGAGAAATCCTTAGAATGTGTGACATTTTCCTGATAAACATTAGCAATTGTTAAATATTACTAATATTTAATTTAGTAAATAGCTAACTTATGAAATATTAGTTTCAGAACACAGTTTTGCAGTGTACTTTAAAAAGTGTAGAATGTCAAGCACAACGTGCACTAGTATGCACGCACACCAGCACCAAGAATTCTTTTCTCCTTCCTCAGAACCAACAATAACCGGACACTTTTAAAGGAATGTGCCTTCCATTTCCCTCCCACATACAAGCAAAACCTCAGGTTGCCCATATTCCTTTAGGGATCTGCTTCATGAGTCATTTTAATGATGTCAAACGGTAGGGTAGAGTACACAGGTAACAATTGTCTTCTCATTCTCGTTTTTTGAGGGATGATCTGAAGCAGTAGCCTAATTCGGTGGTCAATGAGCACCACCCAGAAACCTCTTACAGGCAGGCATTTCATTAAGGAAGAGCCTAAAGAGATTCACTGGAACAATTAGGCCTGGCTCGCCCAGAAGGGGGCGCACGTGTACGCAATCTAACCTGAAACCTGCTCACCACACAGTTGTAAACATACACCTTTGTCCTCATACCTAAATAAAAATTGAAGAGACACCGTTAGATGCACTAAAAATAGCTATAAGAATAACAAAATGCACATTTTATAATGCATTTAATGTTGTAAGTTGAATATCCTTTTCTTGAAAGTATATATTTTTTATTAACAAATGTTTCATCTTTATTTAGGATTCAAACCATTTGCCAAAAATGAGTCTAAGTGCATTTACTCTCTTCCTGGCATTGATTGGTGGTACCAGTGGCCAGTACTATGATTATGATTTTCCCCTATCAATTTATGGGCAATCGTCACCAAACTGTGCACCAGAATGTAACTGCCCTGAAAGCTACCCAAGTGCCATGTACTGTGATGAGTTGAAATTGAAAAGTGTACCAATGGTGCCTCCTGGAATCAAGTATCTTTACCTTAGGAATAACCAGATTGACCATATTGATGAAAAGGCCTTTGAGAATGTAACTGATCTGCAGTGGCTCATTCTAGATCACAACCTTCTAGAAAACTCCAAGATAAAAGGGAGAGTTTTCTCTAAATTGAAACAACTGAAGAAGCTGCATATAAACTACAACAACCTGACAGAGTCTGTGGGCCCACTTCCCAAATCTCTGGAGGATCTGCAACTTACTCATAACAAGATCACAAAGCTGGGCTCTTTTGAAGGACTGGTAAACCTGACCTTCATCCATCTCCAACACAATCGGCTGAAAGAGGATGCTGTTTCGGCTGCTTTAAAAGGTCTTAAATCACTCGAATACCTTGACTTGAGCTTCAATCAGATAGCCAAACTGCCTTCTGGTCTCCCTGTCTCTCTTCTAACTCTCTACTTAGACAACAATAAGATCAGCAACATCCCTGATGAGTATTTCAAGCGTTTTAATGCATTGCAGTATCTGCGTTTGTCTCACAATGAACTGGCTGATAGTGGAATACCTGGAAATTCTTTCAATGTATCATCCCTGGTGGAGCTGGATCTGTCCTATAACAAGCTTAAAAACATACCAACTGTCAATGAAAACCTTGAGAACTATTACCTGGAGGTCAATCAACTTGAGAGTAAGTAAAAAGCTGTTTGATGTGTCCTCAAGTGTTTAAATACCTGAGCTGTGCAACACCAATATTGCATCTGGCTCCATTAAAAAAATAAAATGCCGGCTGGGTGCGGGGGCTCACGCCTGTAATCCCAGCATTTTGGGAGGCCTAAGTGAGTGGATCACCAGGTCAAGAGTTGAGACCAGCCTGGCCAACATGAGGAAACCCCATCTCTACTAAAAATACAAAAATGAGCCAGGCCTGGTGGCGCACTCCTGTAATCCTAGCTACTCGGGAGGCTGAGCCCAGAGAATTGCTTGAACCTGGGAGATGGAGGTTGCAGTGAGCAGAGATCGTGCTACCGCACTCCAGCCTAGGCGAGAGAGCAAGACTCTGTCTTGGAAAAAAAAAATGTCAACAAAATGTCCCTCTACTTTAAACAAAGAATCATTCTAGCTCAATCATGTATCCAATATCCAGCCTTTCTTTGGTGTATCCAGATAAGGAACAATTGTGGTCACAGAATTCAATATATAAGTCTTCAAACTAAACATTCCAGGCCAATTTATCCTACTGTGTTACTTCCTCATATCTATCTCTTATTATTTTCTCCTTTATGGATTAGATGTGTGTCCTACATTTATTTTTTGACAAGATCTAGATGAGGGAGGAAGAAATGAGTTCAAAAGTGGCACAGTTGGCAAACTCCATAGCCACAAAGAAGCCCATATAGTCCGTCCATCTCTTCCTTCCTTCCTTCCTTCCTTCCTTCCTTCTTTCCTTCCTTCCTTCCCTCTTTCCTTCCCATCCCTCCTCTCTCCTCCTCACTCCCTCTCTGCAGCCTTGCACCTTCCCTTCCTTCCTTCCTTCCTTCCTTCACTTCCTGTCCTTCCTTCCAATTACCTATCTCCTTCCTTCCTTCCTTCCTTCCTTCCTTCTTTCCTTCCTTCTTTTTGTGAAAGGGTGTCACTCTGTCGCCCAGACTGGAGTGCGGTGGTGCAATCTCGGCTGATCGCAACCTCCACCTCCCAGGCTCAGGGGATTCTCCCGCCTCAGGCCACCACCACCACCAGGCTAATTTTTGTGTTTTTAGTAGAGACGGGGGTTTCATCATGTTAACCAGGCCTTCTCGAACTCCTGACCTCAATTGATCCACCCACCTTCGCCTCCCAAAGTACTGGGATTACAGGTGTGAGCCGTTGTGCCTGGTCCCATATTGTCTCATGGTCTTCCCTGACATCAACTACTTGGGACTCAACATGTTACTCTGCTGTCATGATTATCATCTGCCTCTGTTATCTCTGTTGTGGTATGTGGCCATCACAGTGCTCTGGGGGACTGTGAAGAAGATTAAAGAGAAAAATAAATATGATGGGAGATTCTAACATCTTTTTTTTTTTTTAGAAAAAAAAAAATTGTATTACAGAGCTTTTATTTCTTAGGTAGAATCCTGCAACTCATTAGATATTTCCACACCTTCTCTTTCTCCTCTCTTTATTTTTCATTTATCGTCTGGATGAAGTTTGACCTGATGCGTTTGGACTGTTTATATATTTATCTGATCTTCAGGGACATTCGTCAACTTAAGTGGTATAGATTCCAATGAGAAATTGAAATCCACCATTTCCCACCAGGATAACTCTGCCATTAATCTTTGGCAGAGCTTGGCAGAACAGAAAAACCATGATTCACAGATAAGACTTTCTAAATGAAAAATCAAGCAGGAAACGCTGATTTACATATAAAGTAATAATGTCTGCAAACTAGCCTATTGAATTCAAACATCTCTACATGATGAAAATTGGTTTTCTGACCATACTGAAAAGGTATTCCTGTCAGAAAATATTACAATATACTTTATGCCTATGATATTTGTTAATTCCGCCAGTTTCATATAACCCCTAGTAGGGTTAAATGTTCTCATAAAGAAGACCATGCTCGCCAACCCTGAAGGTCCACAGGCTCTTTGTTGTTTCTGAAAAGCAGCCAAGGTAAGGGCTGGTGCTGTTTGACTGTCACACAACACACAGTCAGGTTAACACCGCTAAACCACTCTTGTTGTTTCCAGTGGAAAATTCACTATGTGGCAATATATGATTCCTCATTTTAAACATGTTCGGTTAGGAGGAAGGATACTCTCTGACAGACCAAAATGCTAAAGGAATTTATGATGTTTGAGGGATGATGAAATACATTAGATTTGGTGGGTAGAAATTATTCGCAAGAGCAGGGCTACTTCTTTCTCTGAAACAAAGAAGGATACAGATGCAGGCACGTTTGAAGGTATACATTGTATTAGTAAAGGATGGAAGAGCTGGTATGGAAGATGGGAAGAGAGATCTATGGGAGAAAGGCCAATGGCCTGTCAGTGCTGAGCTGAGATAGAAACCACCGTGCCCAGTACATAGTGGTCATTTGAAAAGGTAACATAAGAGTTTCCTTTCTTTCTTCCTTATCTTTCTACATTTGGTTTGGTATTCTCATTGTCTTTTCATGCATCACCTCAGTTTAGGTTATTTTGCCAGATCATAATCATCTATATCAACATTTCACATTCACTTAATACAGAAAGTTCCCCTTAATGTTTTTTTCTAATATTAGGGAATATATAGCCAAAACAAACTGTTTCCTATTTCAAATTTGCAACTCTAAGCATTAGCTTAATCAGAGATCTTCCTAATGTAGAGTAATTTGGAAAGACAGCAAAACTAAAAGAATATTAGTCATTATTTAGGACATACTATGTACTAGTATTGTGTGAAGTGCTCTACACACCTTAATTTAATCTTCGTGCAACACGATAAGATAGATGTATTTCTAACAAGAAGATCGGATAAATGTTCCAGTGTTGCCCACGTGGGTAAGTGGCAGAGGTAGAATTCCAAGATGGGATTATTCCCATCTTCTTTCCATTTTTCCTAACTTTCTCACATGTTGGTACCATAGAAACATCTCTGGAATTGACTGATGAGTTATTTTAAAAAGCATGTGTGTTTGGGGTTCCACTGAAGTCTTTGTTAACTAGAGTTTGAAAATGAAAACAAGATAAAGGACTTGAAAATGTGAATCTAAAATAGACACAGGCAAACATAGTTTCTGTGTATACACAGGTCAGCCAATTCAGTAACACTCTTGGTTTCCATTACAAAGTAAATCAGTGTTTCACTTGTGGCAGCTTTTTGACCATGGACAAAATAAAGAAACAAACAAAAGCACGGGTTCAGATGGTGGACATGCCATGATTAGGTTTTTGCCTTAGAATTCTGATCATTGTTATGGTGTGTGATTGCTGGAATGATTTGGTGTTTGCCTTGGAAGTTTATCATGGTCATGGTGTGTGGTTGCTAGAAAATTCTTTATAGATCATCTAGTTAACCCTTCTTATTTTTAGATGCAAAACCAAAGAGTACTTACATTGAGATTGTTCATACAGCAACAGGATCCATTTATATTTCTTCAAGTTAGACTATTTAAAACAGTTGTTAGATAATATGACACACTTACTGAATGCCTTTTAAAACAACTTCTAATAATAAATAAGTTCTGTTATTTAAAATATTACACTGAATATCTTGATCTACCGTGATTACTCTTTACTAAATGTTGCTGTGCTGTTTTGATAGCCTGAAATATGCCTTTAATGGTTTCAAATTCAAATATATACTATATTATGACTTTTCTAAATGGAAAGAGGTCCTGTTTTATAGTATTTTAAACATAAATTTTTTATTGTTTTGAGCCAGTGTGCCGAAAAATGATTAATGTTTTCGATTCTTTAATTTTTAGGGTTTGATGTAAAGAGCTTCTGCAAGATCCTGGGGCCATTATCCTACTCCAAGATCAAGCATTTGCGTTTGGATGGTAATCGCATCTCAGAAACCAGCCTTCCACCGGATATGTATGAATGTCTACGTGTTGCAAATGAAATCACTCTTAATTGATATCTGTATCCTGGAACAATATTTTATGGTTATATTTTTCTGTGTGTCAGTTTTCATAGTATCCATATTTTATTACTGTTTATTACTTCCATGAATTTTAAAATCTGAGGGAAATGTTTTGTAAACATTTATTTTTATTTTAAAGAAAAGATGAAATGCAGGCCTATTTCATCACAAGAACACACACATATACACAAATAGACATAAAACTCAATGCTTTATTTGTAAATTCAGTGTTTTTTTATTTCTACTGTCAAATGATGTGCAAAGCCTTTTACTGGTTGCATGGAAATCAGCCAAGTTTTATAATCCTTAAATCTTAATGTGCCCCAAAGCCTGGATTAAATATATCTGGATGTTTACTGTCTTGAACCAAACTATCTTGATACATTCAAATTTGTCTGGTTAAAAAATAGGTGGTAGATTTTGAGGCCAAGAATTTTGCAAAATACATGAAGCCTCATGCACGTAAAGAAGTATTTTTAGTATTAAGAATTTGCATATTTACCTAGTGAAACTTTTCTAGAATTATTTTTCACTCTAAGTCATGTATGTTTCTCTTTGATTATTTGCATGTTATGTTTAATAAGCTACTAGCAAAATAAAACATAGCAAATGGCATCACTGTGTTTGATTTATTGTGAAATTTATATATTTTGTATATAAAATGCATAAAACAGTAGATTAGAAATCAAAAGATATCTCTAGCCTGCAATATTTCACTGATGTGAACATAGGATTTTCCACTAAATAATTTGTCTACTTCTAACATCCGCTTACAAAGAGTTCTTAAAAATAACTATAATAGGTACTGAGATTTCACAACTCACTTAGATATTTGTCATTATTCCCATTCCTGGTGTTTTTACTGATTCATATACAATGGTATTCCATTAGATAAGAAGCTGCTATGTGATCTCAGCACTCACCCCTTGGTTGTCAAGAAATGGTGGATAACTCACAGGATTAAAAATGTTGAATGGACATAAAATTTTCTGAAAACGATATTTAAAAAATCATTTTGGCTGGAAGCCAATATGTCTGGATCATAGGTTTTGAGTTTATAATCCAGTAATAACAGCTTTCAGCTTTCTATGAGTATATACAATTCTATACAATGATAAATACTATGCATATAATTTATAAAAATAACTTCTCTTTTACCTAGCTAACAATAAAGCCTATGTTTGGAGCCGAATGTTATGCAGGCAAAGGTCTATTCATCCCATACCAGTGCATATATAGTCAAATGTGTGTCTAATACAAAGGAATTGTATCTCTAAGCTTAGCATAAAATGTTTTAACACACCACTTTTAGTGAACTCTATCTTATGCTACAGTGGCCTTTCATCAAAGGATCATCGAGACTGAGTTGACTGGCAGATGTGTGTGATGGATATTACATTAGGTACAATGTGTATTTTTGATTTTCATGAGTTTTCTACACTAAGGTAAATTCCTTAGAGTATGATAGCAGCCTCAGTTTATTTGTTGGTATAAACTTAAAATCTACTTTTTCTCGATAAAACTATAATGTGGATGAATTGAAAATGAATTTTCTCTTCCCTGTTTACAAAAGTCACTATCAAGCCTTGGAAACCTATTCTCAAGTAGAGGGTAGATAATGTGCCATAAATTCTCTTTTAGAAAGACTGATGGAATTAAATGAGCTTTGTCTCTATACTACTTAGAGAAAAGATCTCAGCTGACAGTCTGTCTGCATCTTTAAAAGCCTTTGATTTCTCTCTATCCAAAGTCCTATGCTATTCTCATGCCTAAAAAGCAAAACTATGACTTTTTAAACAGCAGTTCCCTTTGTAGTTAATGTTGAGTGACAAACGCCAAGTTAAGCACATAGTGACACTTTGTTGTGGAAGCATCTGGGAAAGGAATATCCTGTTTAGGGACAGCTCCTCTTTTTAGAGAGAAGACTTCATCTTTTCAGGGCAAAGCTGGAGAACAGAAGATTCCCACCTGCTCCTTCACTCACTAGGCAGTCCTAGTGAGGTGTCGAGGCAAGAAAATCTGGCAAAACTTTTATCAGCTTTCTCCTCCTTTCTCCATCCCCACCCTATTTAGGGTAGTGTTTTTCATAATTGTAAATATATAACCAGCATGTTAGGGTGTATTTCTACAACCAGGTTACGAGACATGCCCCAGATAAACAGACCTAATGAATTGGGCAACATAGGATTTTGCATTTCTAAAGTGCATCCACGGGTGATTCTTATACCAGTACCCAGTGTTGCATATTTTTAAAAACACTGACTTAGCGTGATACTATGATTAAGTTACTGAAATCACAAATAATTGAAAAGCAGAAAAGTACTCTTTTCTAGGGAGGCAGAATAGAAAGTAGTCTGCTTTTCACAGCATATCTATCTATCTATATATGATAATAAATATTATTTTTTCCATATTCTAACTAATTTAAGCTCTCTAGCCCTCTATTTCTTCATCCGTAAGCAAGGAATGCAGATGCTGCTTTCATTAAGATAGCATGAGACACTTCTTCCATGAAACTTGCTTGAGAGTTGGCTTTATAACACTTCTTACCCGCCTAAGTTTCTTTTCCCTTCAGAATTGTCCAACTGGTATTCTATCAAGAGAAATGGCTAAGGGTTCACTTCAATGAAATTTTTAAGAAGGTACCCATGGGGAATGTCAACAGCAGGCTGAATTTAAAACAGGAATTCTCTCAACTGTCTCACTAACAGCAGTGATCCTGATTTTATCTCCTTTTGGATAAAGTCCTCCATGAGTGGATTAAAGAAATAATGCATATAAATTCTTTATTTCCCAAGACTGATGCATTAGAACCTTAACTGTAATCCCTTATCGTGGGGAAAAAATGGAAAAATAAGGAAAGTTCCTTTTTGTTCTCAAGACCTCCATTTAAAAATTAGGGCTAACTGGTGCCTCTATGGGGAAGGAGAGCTATAATGTACTCAGGCTTTGAGGTTTGTGAGGAATTATCATGCCCTAATAAGTACAAAAACTACAGATGAATAATAGACCACTAAATGAGCAAGAGGAATGTTGATTTCTCAGTTAAAAGTTCTCCAACTGGTAATAGCTATGTTTTTAGAAATCCTGAAGAGTTTAAAAGGTTGCTTTTCAAAAAGACTATGAGGTTTTTTTTCCTTGTGATCTTTTAAATTTGGGTTCCGGTTTTTCTATAGTTGTAATTTTATCATAATGATAGCCTTAGACTTTTCTTTGGTTGGATTTTGCAACCATCATAGATACTTAACATTTACTCACAAGCAAAAGGAAGTTCTCATTTTATTTAAAGGGAACTGCAAAGTAATTTTACTACCAGAAGTATACATACACACACACACACACACACACACACACACATATATGACAATGTTATAAAACAGACTTGTAAATACATGAAATGAATCGAAATGTATTAAAAATATCTAGCAAATTATATTTAGTTTTTACTCACATATTCAATAGATTTTGTTTCCAGATAAGATATAAAAAATTGCACTACAACACATGAAAAAAATAGAAATGTAAGCAACATAAATAAGTGAGGTCTCATGCATTCATCCTAATCTCACTTTGAGAGCTCTAAAATGTCACTTCTACTGGTAGCTTTAAAATTTTGATTGGCCCAAAGAGTATCGTCTATATTTGTGTCTTGTCTCATTACAATGCACCTGATACTCTATTTTTTAAAAAGTATGTTCTAAAAATATTCAAGAGCCTTAGTAGTAACCTTACCCTAAGGATTGCATTTCAGATAAGCCCCTCTCTAGCCTCACTGCCAAGTCTTCATCTCAAGACTTTCTGAATTTTCACTTAGATATCTGAAAATTCTCATGTTTTGCCTAACTTAATCATCAAGTGTATTATGAGAGAAAGTTTTCAGACATATATACCTGGTCCCATATTATTTCTCTGTCTAAAACTGTTCAGTGATGCACCATTGCTTTCAGGATGTGATCCAGGCTTCTCAGAACAGCACAAAAGGCATTCCAGGACACCAAGGATCCTCTGCAATTTGGTCCTTAGTTACTTCTCTAGACTCATCTCTTACCAGGTTTTGTCAGACCTCATCATGCACTACATTAAATTGCTTGAATTGTTTCAACTATACTTACTAATTTGCAGCTGCATTTGCTCTGGTGTCTACGAAAACGCCTTTCTTCCTGGAATCCCCTCATGCCCCTTTCATTTGGAAACACATAAATATCTCTTTAGACTCGTCTTAAGCTACTCTAACCCTTCAGCAGAATATCTCCTCTGAACTTTCTCATATAGAATTAATATCCTGTATTACAAAAATAACATCTATTAAAAAATAAAAATCATTTATCAAAGTGTTTTTTTTAACAACTCCCTCCATTCATTGTGCATCCATCTGTACCTTTTCCATTAATTCATTCAACTTTTTAAAAATCAAGCTTCTACTACGCTCCAGAAATGACTTAGGTGCTGGAGACGCAGTAGTGTACAAGACCAACAAATCCTTATCCTAACAAAGCTGACATTTATAGGGGATTCGATCAGCAGATAAACACACAGTCTATGAAATGACAACAGTAGCAATAAGTGCTATGAAGAAATAAATGACCTGAAAGACCATGAAGAAATGGAGGGAGTGGTGATCTTTTTGGGTAATAAGGAAAAATTTGGGGGGAGCAGAGCTAATTGTAATTATAATATATATTTGGACATTAATGTAAATGTTATGATACATTAGATTATTCAAGGAATGTTCTTTATGTATTATTTTAGCTCAAATAATAGGTATAAGGTACATTCCTACTTAGGCAGGGAGAAAAACCGGGATGTAGGATCAGACATGAATTGAAGTGTTATAACTCTCATTTGAGACCAGATCTCTGTTCTCAGAGTGTATAACTCAGTAAGCTCCCATGGCATTGAGCGGGGCTTAGATGTGTTTACATGTGTGTTTGTAAATGTCCTCATCTTAGCCCTGACAAAACTCAGGGACTAGCAGTAAGTTTTCCAGACATGGTTGCTGAGTAGCATTAACGGAATGAAGCTGTGGTCGGAAGGAACAAGTTACAAAGGTCAGTCTTGAGGCGGGTCTCTCCTGGTGAGCTCCAGTACAATTGCTTCTGCTTTACTCCCTTTAACATCACACAAAACATTACAATTTACTTTAATTCATGGGATTATCTACCAACATCTCTCTATTAAATATATTTTTTCATTAAACTGCACTTGACAAATAAAAATTGTATATATTTACAGTGGACAACATGATGCTTTGATATGTGCATCCATTGTGAAATGGTTAAATAAAGCTAATTAACAAGCATATTACCTCACATTCCTATAATTTTCTATTGTGAGAACATTTAAGATCTGCTTTTATTAGCAACTTTCAAGTATACAACACACTATTATTAATTGTAGTTACCATATACCATAGATCTCCCATGCTTATTTATCCTGCCTAATTGAAACTTCCTACCCTTTAACCAACATTTATCCATCTACCAAGCCCTCACCCTCAGCTCCTAGCAACCACCATTCTACTCTTTCTGCTTCTATGAGTTTAACTTGTTTTAAATTCCACATATAAGCGACATCATGCAATATATTTCTTTTTGTGCTTGGTTTATTTCACTTAGCAGAATGTTCTCCAGTTTCATCTGTTATTCCAAAAATAGGACCTCCTTCTTTTTATAGTTGAATAGTGTTCTACTGTATTCCCCATTGTGTATACGCAGATGCTCCCTGATTTATGATGGTGTTACGTCTCAGTTAACTTGTCGTGAGTTGAAAATATCATATGTCAAAAATGCACTGAATACACCTAACCTATGGAACATCATATCCAGCACAACTTATCTTAAATATGCTCAGAGCACTCACATTAGCTACAGATAGACAAAATCATCTAACACAAAGCCTATTTTATAATAAAGTATTGAATATCTCATGTAATTTGTTGAATACTGTACTGAAAGTTAAAAATTGAGTGGTTGAATGTATACTCAAAATATGGTTTCTACTGAATGTGCATCACTTTTGCACCATCATAAACTCAAAAAATCATAAACTGAACTATTCTAAGTTGAGGGCCTTCTGTATATATATATCACATTTGTATCCACTTATACATGAAGGAACACTTACATTGATTCTATATCTTGGCTATTTTGAATGATGCTGCAATGAACAGGGGAGTGCAGATAACTCTGTGACATACTAATTTCAATTCCTTTGGTATATACCCAGAAGTGGTATTGCTGGATCATATGGTAGCTCTACTTTTAAGTTTTTAGGAATCTCTTACTGTTTTCTGTCATGACTGTGGTAGCTTACAACAGTGTATAAGAGCTCCCTTTTCTCCACATCTTTGCAAACACTTATCTTTCAACTTTTTGATAATAGCCATTGTAACAGGCACGAGGCAATATCTCATTGTGGTTTTACTTTACAATCCTCTGATAATTAGTGATTTTAAGCATGTTTTATTTTATTTTATTTTATTTTATTTTATTTTATTTATTTATTTATTT
>NW_016804447.1:2407933-2427330 GCF_001698545.2 Rhinopithecus bieti | reverse complement strand
CTCACTCAGTCGCTGGGGCTGGAGTGCAGAGGCCGGATCTCAGCTCCCTGCAAGCTTCGCCTCCCGGGTTTACGCCATTCTCCTGCCTCAGCCTCCCGAGTAGCTGGGACTACAGGCGCCTGCCACCTCGCCCGGCTAGTTTTTTGTATTTTTTTAGTGGAGACGGGGTTTCACAGTGTTAGCCAGGATGGTCTCGATCTCCTGACCTCGTGATCCGCCCGTCTCGGCCTCCCAAAGGGCTGGGATTACAGGCTTGAGCCACCGCGCCCTGCCTAAGCATTTTTTAATACATCTGCTGGTCATTTGTATGTCTTTGTTTCAGAAATGTCTGTTCAGATTCTTTGCCCATTTTTTAATTGGGTTATGTGTTTCCTTGCTATTGTATTATACATTATATTTTGGATAAGTCCTTATAAGATGTATGGTTTGGACATATTTTCTCCCATTTCAAAAGTTGTCTCTTCACACTGCTGATTGCTTCCTTTGCTGGGCTGAAGGTTTTTAATTTGATGTAATGTCTATTGCCTATTTTTGCTTTTATTGCCAGTGCTTTTAAGTTCATGTCCAAAAAATATTCGCAAAGACCAATGTCAAGGAGTTTTTCTCCTGTGTGTGCTTCTAGGTGATTTATAATTTCAGGTGTTATGTTTAAATCTTCAATCCATTTTGAGTTGATTTTTGTATATGGTATGAACTAAGGATCTAATCTCATTCTTCCATATGTGAATATCCAGTTTCCTCCACACTATTTGTTGAGAAGAGTCTTCTTTCCCCATTGTGTGTTCATGGCAACTTTGTTGAAACTTAATTGACCATAAAATCATGGATTTACTTTCGGGCTCTCTATTCAACTTCCTTGACCTATGTGTATATTTTTATGCCAGTATCACTTTCTTTCGGTTACTGTAGATTTAAAGTCAAATAGTGTGAGACCTCTAACTTTTTGCTCAACATTACTTTGATTATTTGGGATCTTGATTAGTTCTATGCAAATTTTAGAAATTGTTTTCTATTTCTGTAAAAGTGTTATTGTAATTTTCATATGGATTGTGTTGTATTGTTTTTGGGTAGTACTATGGTTTAAGTGCATCCCCCAAATTTCATATGTTGAAAACTTAACCCTCAATCCAATAAGGTTGGGAGATGGGACCTAATAAGAGGTGATTCGGTCATGAGGGCTCTGCCCAAATAAATGAATTAATGTCATTATTGGAAGAAATAGTTTTGTTATAAAGGTGAATTTGGCTTATCTTGCACATGTGCATGTGTTCTCCTGCCCTTCCAACATGAGACAACACAGCAAGAAGGCCGTCACTAGATGCTCCTTGACTTTAAACTTTCCAGTCTTCAGGACTGTAAGAAATAAAATTGACATACTTATTTTAATTTATAATTACATTTGTATGAATTTATTCATTTGTGGCAATAAATGATTTATTATAGATAAAATTTATAAATATATAAAATACATAAATAAATATATATAAATTTTTACAATTACACAGTCTCAAGTATTTTGTTATAGCAGCACAAAACAGGACTAAAATAGGTGGTACAGACATTTTAACAACATTAAATTTTTTCTCTATGAACACAGGATATCTGTCAATATATTTGTGTCTTAATTTTGTTTCACTAATGTTTTACAGTTTTCAATGCACAGACCTTTCTCTTCTTTGGTTAAATTAATTGCTAAGTTTTTTTTGTTTTTTGTTCTTTTTGGTTTGTTTTTTGTTTCTTTGTTTTGTTTTGTTTTGTTTGAGATGGAGTCTTGCCCTATTGCCAGGCTGGAGTGCCATGGTGCAATCTTGGTTCACTGAAACTTGTCTCCTGGGTTCAAGTGATTCTCCTGCCTCAGCCTCTCAAGTAGCTGGGACTACAGATGTGTACCACCACGCCCAGCTAAATTTTTGGATTTTTAGTAGAGACGGGGTTTCACCATTTTGGCCAGGATGGTCTTGATCTCTTGACCTCGTGATCTGCCAGCCTTGGCCTCCCAAAGTGCTGGGATTACAGGCATGAGCCACCGTTCCCAGTCAATTGCTAAGTATTTTTGAAGCTATTATAGATGGTATTGTTTTGTTGATACCTTTCTTTGGATCGTTCATGTTTAGTGTATAGAAGTGCTACTAATTTTTGTGTGTTGATTTTGTATCCTGCAACTTTATTGAATTTGTTTATTAATTCTAACACTTATTTTATTAACTGTTTAGGGTTTTCTGTATAAAACTTCATCTGTAAACAGAGACAATGTTACTTCCTTTTCCCCAGTTTGGATGCCTTTTATCTATTTTTCTTGTCTAATTGCTCTGGCTAGGATTTCCAGTACTACACTGAACAGAACTGGTGAGAATGGGCATACTTATCTTGTCTGTTATCTTCAAAGAAAAGCTTTCAGCTTTTAACCATTAACTGTGATGTTAGCATTCTATCTGTTTTTCAGAGAGTATTGTCTACCCTCATAACTTGGGATACTGAATAGAGACATAGTAATTCATATGAATTGATTTACTCATATCTAATCTATTGTCTCAGCCTAATTTTGTGCTGTTCTAACAGAATACCAGAGACTAGGTAATTATAGTAGCAGACCTTTATTGGCTCACAGTTCTGGAAGCTGGGACTTCCAAGATTTAGGGGCTGGCATTTTTTAAGGACTTTTTTTGTTTGTTTGTTTGTTTTGTATCATTCCATAGTAGATGGGGAAACAGAGGGAGAGAGAGACAAAAGGAGACCAAACTCATTCTTTTATAAGGAAACCACTCCCAAAACAACAACATTAATTATTTCAAGAGGGTGATGACCTCATGACCCACACACATCCTACTGGGCCCCACTTCTTAACACCTTCACATTTGAGATCAAATTTTCAATGCAAGAACTCTGAGAGACACATTCAAACCATAGCATTCATCAACAAATTTTTGGGCTGTATCTTAAAAATATATCACAAATCTTACTACTCACCACTATTGGTCCAATCTACTATTACCTCTATTCTGTGCTAATATAGTAGCCTCCAAATTGATTTCAGAAAATATTCAAGCGTGGAATCTTGCAGTTAATTTTCAAACAAAACTCAGGGTGAGTCTTGAAAAATACAAATCAGTTCATGCTCTGTCTCGTCTTAAATACCTGAAATGTCTTCTCATCAAACTTAAAAGCCTTTGTCATAATTTCCAAGGTCATGTTCCCTTATCACACTTCTTGCTTACTCCTCTCCAATCACACTGGTCTCCTGGTTTCTTGAAAATTCCAAATATATATCCTTGTTCCAGGTTTTTGTGCATTTATCTCTGCCTGTTCCCCAGTTAGTGATATAGTTCATTTCCTCACTTAATTATGATCTCTCTTCAAAATAATTAGAGTTCTTCGGTAATCACTTCATATAAAAAAGCACCCCATGTTGATCTCTACCCTTTACCCTGCTTTAGTTTTGTTTCTTTGTTTGTTGTAGTATTCATTAGAATCTGACATTGTTTTGTGCACAGTGTGTTTGTGTGTATATTATTCATATTGTCACAATCCAAAGAAAATTCCACACAAGTGAGGCAAATGCTTTTCCTCCCCACAAGATCAATCCATAGTGCTCAGAAGTATGCCTGCACACAGTAGGGTCTCAAAATTTTTTGTTGGATTGAAAATTAATCTTCGATTTATGTGTACTTTATACTTTGTGGAACAGTTTCACCTATATGTGTTCATTTCACCTTTCAGAATCCAGTATGAATCATCACAACTTTAAAATTGAAACTGAGGAGGGAAAATAATCTGCTAACATGATGTAACCACTGAGATGCAGAAATGAAGCCCACTCTTAACTCTTTTGTTGTTGTTAGGGTTTCTAAATAAAAGCAGTGCTCTTGCTACTAATACTTGGTGATTTAAAATAGATTGAATATTTGGAATTATGTTTCTTCTCTGCCTAATTTTTTGAGTTTTGTTTTTTAAGAAGTGATACTAAATTTTATCAAATGCCTTTTCTGCATCTATTAAGAACATCATGTGTTTTTTTCCTTAATTCTGTGTATGTGATGAGTCATATTTATTGCATATGTTGAACCATCCTCACATCCCTGGAATAAAATCCATTTGATCATGGCATATTTCCTTTTTGATGTGCTGTTGTATTTGGTTTGATAGTATTTTGGTGACGATTTTTGCATCTATGTTCATCAACCATGTACTACA
Organism: Rhinopithecus bieti; assembly: GCF_001698545.2. Taxonomy (NCBI): domain Eukaryota; kingdom Metazoa; phylum Chordata; class Mammalia; order Primates; family Cercopithecidae; genus Rhinopithecus; species Rhinopithecus bieti. Next base: position 2,423,139 of record NW_016804447.1, on the reverse strand, counting down.
AATCTATAGCCAACATCTTACTAAATGGGGGAAAAGGTGAAGGCAATCCTTCTAATAACTGAAACAAGACAATGATGCCCACTTTCACCACATCTAGTCAATATAATGCTGGAAGTCCTAGCCAGTGCAATCAGGCAAGAGAAAGAAATAAAAGACAAACAAACTGGAAAAGAGGAAGTCAAATTATCTCTGTTCACTAATAATATGACTTAAAACAACTCTATAAATTAAGAGCAGATTACAGTTAGAAAGAAAATTAATGACTTCCAAGGTATTTAAACACAAATGTTATGCAGCACTCTGCTAAAGGAGATACGGAGACAAAAACAAAAAAGGATTAAGACATAGGAAATTAGACCAAGCATTTTTGATATAGCTCTAAATGAAGACCTATAAAGAAATAAATGAAATAGTGCAGAAGAGGAAATATCTAAAGATATAGCAATTTTCACAATTGGTAAAAATATAAATTTATTAATCCAAGAAAAAGTTACTTACAAAAAATCGTTTAGAATGACAGTAAATTTATCTACTAAAACCAAATACCACATGTTCTCACTCATAGGTGGGAACTGAACAATGAGTTCACTTGGACACAGGAAGGGGAACATCACACACCAGGGCCTGTTGTGGGGTGGAGGGAGTGGGGGGAGATAGCATTAGGAGATATATCTAATGTAAATGACGAGTTAATGGGTGCAGTACACCAACATGGCACATGTATACACATGTAACGAACCTGTACGCTGTAATAATAACCCCGTTAAAAAGTGGGCAAAGGACATGAACACAAACTTCTTGAAAGAAGACATATATGTGGCCAACATACCTATGGAAAAAAAAGCTCAACATCAATAATCATTAGAAAACTACAAATCAAAACCACAATGAGGTGTCATCTCACATCAGTCAGAATTGCTATTATTAAAAAGTCAAAAAACAACAGATGTTGGTGAGGTTGTGGTGCACATGTACCCTAGAACTTGAAGTATAATAAAAAAAAATGAAATAAAGAAAAGATATTCACTATCACTGCTTCTATTCAACGGTTTATTGGTGGAATTTGGCAACACAATTTGAAAAGAAAAATTCATTCATGCATTGCTTAGATAGGAATATGTTTTGAGAAACGTCACTAGACACCTTTATTGTTTTGTGAACATCATAGAGTGTACTTACATTAACCTAGATGTTATATGTTTTTATTTATATGTATATAATATATATTTTTTCAAATGGTAAACCAAATGTCTCAGCATCATTACTGAATATCAATCATTTTCCCTACTTTCCTACTGATCTGCAATGTTAATATCAAGTGCCATTTATTAAGCTTCTATACACATTCTATTAGTTTCATGGGACTAATGTGTATGCAGTCTGCTGTTGATATTATGGTGAATGACTGTAAATGGACTGCATCAACCAAACACTGCATATTGTCACTCATAGGTGGGAATTGAACAATGAGAACACTTGGACACACTGTGGGGAACATCACACACTGGGGCCTGTCATGGGGTGGGGGGAGTGGGGAGGGATGGCATTAAGTAAGATACCTGTTGTAAATGACGAGTTAATGGGTGCAGCACACCAACATGGCACATGTATACTTATGTAACAAACCTGCATGTTGTGCGCATGTACCCTAGAACTTAAAGTATATTAAAAATAAATAAGTAAATAAATAAAATAAAGAATTAAAAGAAAAGAATTATTGCAAATGTGGCCAATTTTATGATTGTCTACATAAACAACACAATAGACTCTATAAGAGCATTATTAGAAATAATAAATGAAAGTGCTATTTACTTATCTATAGAACCTCAGATTAAAATCTGTATCTTTATATTCTGTGATGTTGGACATGGAACTTTGCAAACTATTATTCCTAGATGCCTTTGCCAGCAGGTGTATGTCAGAGAAGACACTACAAGAAAATTGAAAGATAAAAGAAGAAAAAGGACTGGGAAGATACTACATGAAAATTGAAAGATAAAAGAAGAAAAGGGACTTTCAGTGTAGTTACTTGGTTTGGGACTAATTCTAAAATGTATGTGGAAAGCAATGGGCCAAAAATATCCAAAACACTCCTGATGAGAAGTGATGGAGAACTTGTCCTACTGTAAGATTGAATGAGTATTATGGCCATTAAGATAAAGTAATACTGTCAAAGAATAAAAATGTTAACCAATTGGATAGAATAGAAAATCTATAACTATATTCACATGTATATGGAAATTTGCATATCATCAGAGACATGTCATTGCACATTACTAGGGAATACAGGAGCTAGTCAATAAAAATAACTATAACTAGACAAATTGGTGATCCAAAAGAAAAAAAAAGATGAATTTGGATTCTTTATCTTACAAAGTTCCCAATAAAGACTAAAATACCAAGAATAAAACTTTAAAATATTTGGAAAAAATCGATACATAACTATATTTCCAATATGGAGCAAGGAATGATTTCTTAACAAAGATAGATCATCAAGGAAGAGATTAATTAATTTGACTGCAGTGCTATTAAGACCTTCCATTCATCAAATAATATTATAAAGCAGATGAAAAGACATAAGCTGAGAGATTATAGTTACAATAAAATATAACCTACAGGTCATTAAAACAAGAATTCAAACAATAAGAAAAGAGAAACATCTTAATTTTAAAATGAACAAAGAGAAAGCACACATGACCAAAAGGAATACAGATGTTCAGCTTATTAGAAATTAAAGAAATGCAAAGAAACAACTACAAAATTATATCATTTTTACCTATTCAGTTACCAAAAATTAAGAAGTCTGGCAATTTAAAGATTGAAGGAGGTGTAAACAATTTTATCTGGTATAAATTAATACAACTACCCAGGTAAACAATCTTACTTGGTATAAATTGGTACGACTCCCTAGGTATTATCTGGTAAAGTTTAAAGTTCATATATGATATAATCCAGCACTTCCCTTCCTACAATGCTTCTCAAACTTTAATGTGTGTATTAATTGACCAAGGATCTTGCTAAATTGCAAACTCTCAGGTGTGAGCTGAGGTTACATATTTTTAGCAAGCTCCCAGGTGATGCCCATGCAGCCTGTCAACCCACAGTTTGAGTAGCAAGATAAACCCAATACAAACTTTGCATTTGGGCAATAGAAGATGTGAGATGTGTACAAAACACCTATAACAGCCCCATAGAAATGGCAAAAGACAGACAGTAATCCAAATGTTTGTTAATGGAATAGTTTACAAATTGCGTTGTCCAATGGAATATTATACTGCAGTAAAAATGAATGTACTGTGACTAAACACAATAACATGCATGAATCTTGATAATAGAACACTGAAAGAATAAACAATACTGAGAATACCACGATATACATTTTTTGCAAAGTTCAGTATTAAACAAATTAAGACATATTTATTTATGCATAAGTATAGGTATGATGAAGTTCAGGACAATAGAGCACCTTGACACCTTGGCACCTTGGCATTTGAGAAAACAGCACAAGCAGGAAGGTCACCCTTCTTCCCTGAAGCAGGTCATAAAATCCAGGAAGAATTTTCTGATCTTCACCTGAAGTAAGCCATAAGACAGTTATTCAAGAGATGCTCTCCCTATACCTGAAGGAAAAGAGCTAAAGACATATAGATGCCATGAGGAACCTGAACAAATAGGACTTTATAATTTTCCCCAGTTTATTACCATTAGATCCTACACTTTTGTTCTCTAATAATATATCTCCAGTACTTTCTCCTTTTCCTCAAACCTAGCACATACACAAAAATACACAGGTTTATCTGTTTCTTAAGGTCTTCGTTTCCTTATGAAGGCTACCTTGTCATGTAAAATTTATATGAAATAAATTTGTACGCTTTTCTCTTGTTAATCTGTCTTTTACTATAGAGGCCCCTTTCATGAACCTAAAATGAGAAAGAAAGAAATTTTATTTCCTTTAGTAAGGATGCAATTATGAAAACAAAACCAAAAGCACAATAAACACTAAATTAAGGTAATATTTTCATAATGAGAATGGACAGCAGAACGATGCCATAAGGAGATGGAAATAGGCAGATGGAAGTTACTTGTAACGTTCTGTTTCCGGAATTGAATGTTGAACCCATGAGTGCTATTATATTTTTTAAAATAATGAATTTATATTATGCATCATAAATCAATAGAAAATAATACCTAATACAAATACGTATTTTACTACTTTATACATACATCAGCAGATTTAATTCTCACAACATCCCTATGCATTATATATGCTGTTATCAGCAAGTTACAAATGATGATTTGAGGAACAAAGAGATGAGGTAACTTGTCTAGAGTTGCGCAGCTAATACATGGCATTCAATAGTTGCTGAAACCAAATAACTAGCAGGCATCCTTGATTCTTCTCTTTCTCTCATACCTCACATTCATTTCATTAGCAATTCCTAATGAATGCGTCACCAAAATAGATCCCAAGTTTGTCTATTTATTTCTCCCCGTCTCCATTGTTACCTCCTGATGTGGTTTGGCTTTGTGTCCCCACCCAAATCTCATCTTGAATTGTAATCCCCAGGTGTTGAGGGAGAGACCTGGTGGAAAGTGATTCGATTATGGGGGTGGTTTCCTCCATGTTGTTCTTGTGATATTGAGTGAGATCTCAGGAGATCTGATGGTTTTATAAGGGGCTCTTCCTCTTCACTTCCATCACACATGTAAGACATGCCTGCTTCCTCTTTTGCCATGGCCTCCCCAACCATGCAGAACTTGAGTCAATAAAATCTCTTTTCTTTATAAATTACCCTGTCTCAAGCAGTTATTTATAACAGTGTGAGAATAGGCTAATGCACCTCTCCAATGCAACCTTCAGTTAATCTGACATGAATGACCTCAACGTTTTTGAAGTCTCTTTGCTTCTTCTCTTTCTCCGTATTATGAGTTGAATTATGTCCTCATATATTCACATGTTGAAGTCCTAACTCCCAGAACATCAGAATGGCTTTATTTGGAGGTCTCTGTAATGACAGGGTCCAGCACCTATATTCTCGACCACTTGTACACTGTCCCTATCAGTTTCCCAAAGTTAGTTCTGTTCCTTAACAAGATCTTGGGTGAGTTGTTTTATTTCATGGGCCAATGCTTAGCAATACTGGCATATTTGGGTTGGGCACTACCCAGGGAATCTTTCCTTCTAAAGTCCCTCATACACCAACAGAGCCCTGGCTTGAAATGACCAGATCATGAGGCATTTCACTCTCCTGTAGGTGTCATGTAGATTCCTGCTCTACATCAGTTTGGTCTTACATATTGCTGTAAGAAAATGATTGGGAGGACTGAAGAGATCATTTGTTTCACTGGTTACATTTGACCAGTAATATTCTATTGAGTAGTTTTACTCTTGCAGACAAGTACACAGACAGAAAACCTGGCCCATTCTTATGCAACCTGAGCATTTTGTTGACAGGAACATGTCTTATTTTCTCTTAGATTAGGTCAGACTGAAGCTTTCCAAGATTTGCAGTTACTTTTCAGATTTATCAACTCACTGGCATAAAACAAATACAAATAAAAATTCTATATGTCATCCCAGTTTTATTCCTTGTCAGTTTCCCAGAAAAAAATCTGGGATAAAATTTGATTTTATGTGTTTTAATGGCTTGGAATTCTGAGTAAAACCTCTTAATACTAAGTTTATTATTAAACCTCTGTTGTCCTGAGAAAACAATGACTTTATTTGTCAAAGGTGGAAACCAGAGGAAACATGACTTCATGGCTATTGGGATGTATGAAGCGGTGTTCAGATGCCTATTCTTGAAATGTCAACGTGTTGCCTAAATTCTTGGCCAAGACTTGCTTAAAAAGGATTTTTTTTAATTACAGAAAAAAAAAAAAAAAAACCCAGGAAATCGAATACCATTTGCTAGACTTACTAGTCACGCCTTAGATGCCATAAATCAGATCATATGAGTGAGGGACATTGCCCAGTAAATACAGATTTTAAATTTAACAAGAAAGACTGTCATAGGTACAAATAAATTGCTACACTCTCAGAAACTTACATAGCCATTTGAAATATTTTCTAGATATATATCTTAAAAGAGTCTTGCAGGAGAGTTTCTTAAAGACTACATTCTTGAAAATTACCTCTTTCTCCCAATACAAGACCATTTTCATTGATGGTTCAGTTCTTGCTAAGGCCAGACTTTTATTTTTTATTTTCTCATGGTATATTCCTCTTTTTATTCAGACTTTTAAACACTTCATTATTTTATACTTATCTATGTAATATTTTATAGGTAATATTTTACACTTGTCTATGTGAAAGTCTTACATACTTTTTGTTAGATATATTCCTAGGTACCTAATATTTATTCTTTTTCTAATTTTTTTGAATGTGTAGTCTTTTATCCCTCAGCCCCCTCCCATTCTTCCCCCTCCCCCTCTTGCCTCACCCAGTGCCCAAAGTGCATTATATTATTTTTATGTAAGGCCAGATATTTCTGAAATATCGCTAGCCTTCTTAGTTATTTCTTGGTTGTATTTTCCCTCCAAAAAAAATAAATAAATAAATAAATAAATAAAACACATCAAAAAGCACATTTACTGTGTTTTTTTTCTACCAACCTCATTTCATTATTTGAGTTATTAAGCTAAAAGGTAATCACATTAAAAGTACCTAAAATAAGACTAACACATGCCAGAAAATAAGTTGAGAGCATTAGCTTACCTTTATGCAATAGATATATTTTGAAATATTCTCAGTTTCAAACAAGACAACCATTTTGAGTTCACCTTTATCTCTAGTCTCTTTATCTTTCCCCAGAAATAAGAAACAAGTGGAATTAGATTTCACCGAGACCTTGAAAAAGCTATTGGAGGTACACTTCAGTGCTATTTGTAACCATGATAGATTCTTCTACATTTGGCTCCAGATAAGTCTTTTATTTTTGATTTTTTTTTCCTAAACTGTATCTAATTCTTACTTCAGAGATGAAATATCAGGCAGCAGTCTGTCAGGTTCCAAATAATTATTTTACTGTAGAAGTTAAATGCTTTCTTTGTTTCCCAAGTAAACCCATTTAGCACCTGCTGAGCTGATAAGCAAATTCCAGTTGCCTGAGTCCAGGTCTCCCTCCTGAGAAGATGAAAATGTTTAGCTTAAGATAGAAAAATCCTCTTTCATTCATACCTTTTCCATCTCAAGTTTAGAGTGAGGATAAAGCTTAAAAGTTTAATTGTTTATCTAAAGTGTGAGCTTTGATGACGATGGCTGCTTCTTCATTGTATTCTTATTCTTATTCTCCTCCTCTTCCTCCTTTTCCTCCTCCTTCTCTTTCTTCTCCTCCTCCTCCTTTTCTTCCTCTCCTTTTTCTTCATCTTCATCTTTGCCTTCAACTTTAGCAAGGATTATATTAGATATGACAATAAACATAAACAATATTGACAAAACAAACAATTCAGTTTATACCAAACAACCCAAAGAAGTTTTTTTCTCAATCGTTAACATTTTTCCTCAAAAGCTTCATATGATTATTTCCTTAAATAATCACACAAGTTTTATGAGATAGATCTCATCTTCACTTTACAAACCAGAATTTTGAGGCTCAGAAGAGTTAAATCAGTCATATTCCACACAGATGGTAAGTTTTGCAGCTGAGACTTAAACTCAGCTCAATCTCATCCAAAAGACTATGAACTGTTCCACAGACATTAGTACACATTTTTTGAAACAAAATAAAATGAAGCAGGGTTTCCTGGCTTAGCAGGTGGTTTCAGAGTGGCAGGAAGATTAAGTGAGGAATAAAGAAAACTGGATTATAGTCACAGTTTTACCACTATGTTCATGACTGATTACCTCTGTGAACTTTGGTTTCTGCATCCATAAGTTAAAAAGATTGGACTAGATCCTATATTCCTTTGGGTTCTAAGATTCTGTGCTCTTTAGTGTATTCGAGGCTACAGAGATAGATATTGAGATCACCAGATATCTTGATTGTTTTTCTCTATCGATAAGCAGGAAACAGAGACAGAGGTAACCCAGGCAATTGCAGAACAATGCTAGACTTCTGACTTCCTTTTTACATGTCATGGGGCGTGTCCCCTTTTACTCTCTCTCTCTATAGCTTCCAGACTTGTCTGCTCAAACTCTAGTACGTTTATCCTTCCTACCTGAAGGCTGTTTAGAGATACCAAGAAAGACACCCTAGGCAGAAAATAACCCTCTTCTCCCCTCTCCGTCTTTTGAAAAAGAAACACATAACTCAGTGTTGCAGGTAAAAATTGGTTTCTATCCTTCCTTATTTCAGTGGCCTAGTGCACATTACTTACCCTTTTTCAGTGACCTCATCCCTGCAGAACCTCCTCACCCCAATAAAAGACTTTCTAGGTCTCTCTTGGTTGTAACTGATTTTCTTATGACCTGAAATGAGTCAGTAATATTCTCGCTTCTAAAAATATAAAACTCCATAGGAGACACAGAGATGAAAGCCATTCCAAAGCAGCAAACTAATCCAGCAAGTCTCGGGGTAGAAGTCCGCAGATGTCTCTTTGGTGGTTTCTTCTACAACTGTGAACATTTTTTGTTTAATTGTATAATTTTTATTTGTGTCTTACACGTTTGCTTTTTTGATTTATCTTCCTTACTTATGCAACTGACCTCAGTATCTTCCTAATAAACCTCCCTCTATGTTTAGAGTTGATTTTGGTAGTATCCCCTCAAAACTTAAATTGATTCGGTGATTTGCCTCATTCGTATAATTACAAAATGTCACCCTAATTGGACTTCTTTAACTAAATTTTAAACCCCTTCACACTCTGTTTCACTGCCCTGCACTTGTCACCATCTAACATAAACATTTTATTTACTTACATTCTCTTATTATTGCATTACTCCTAATAGAATATAAGTTCTATGGAAGCAGAAATTTTAGTCTGTTATTCTCAATGCTATATATTCAGTGTCTAGAATAGTTTCTGGCACTCACTTAGGAGTTATTTGTTAGATTTGTAGACATTTATGGTACTAAAGGTACTGAGATATGATTTATATCTCTCAGGATTTCTAATCTCTTAAGGAACTCTTTCTCCTCTCCTCTCCTGTCCCCTCATCCTCCCTTTCCTGCCTCCTCCTCTCTCCTCCTCTCTCATCCTCCTCTTCCTTTCTCCTTCTTTTCCCTCCCTCCTCCTTCACCTCCTCCTCTCCCCTGCACTTCCCTTCCCTCCTCTTCTCTCCTCATCGTCTATCTTCTCTGTCTCGTCTCTCTCTTTCTCTTTCTCGCAAAAGCTACATTTGCTTGCTAGTTTGCCTTCTTATAAGTTGACAACTCAGTGGGATGGCACAGGTTGAAATTTTCCCTTCCAGACCTTTGTCTAGGGCTCACCATTTTCACCTTTATAATAATATAAAATAGAAAAGTAACATTTAGGTGTGGTCTTTGGGAAAAGTTAAGGCTGCCTTTAGGGTTATTGGCCTCTGATGCCTGCCTATAACGTAGGAAAAGGGTACCTTCTCTGTAGGTCAACATTGGTACTGAGGAACATTGGGGGGAAAAAAGTCTCAAAAATGTGTATTTGTATGCTCTTGACTTCTGTGCATTTATTCTCCAAATTCCTGGAGTGAAGAAGAGGAGTGGAATGCAGGACAGAATAAAGACAGGATGATCCCTCGGTTGTGGCCATCATTCAATATCTTTTTCTCCTTGGATACAGGAAATTGAAAACTTAAAAGGAAAAGCAAATGTTAAAAATCTACAATAAACAGAAATAATTTGATAGAGGCCAGATTCCTTATTCCATGTGTTTTCTTGCATTATTGAAAAAGCATGCAAGGAAGGTCTCTCAAAAGAAATAAAGTAAAATCAAAATAAATAAAATAAATAAAATTTATTTGTACATAAATTAAATGTGTACAAATTTTAGAAAATGACATAAAACTTTGTGTTTGTTTGGGGAGAACCTATGCAATTTTTTTCTTCTTACAGGAACTACAATAGTATCAATAAGTTGTGATAATTAAGATAATTTTACCAAGGTATGTATTCTTTTCCTAGAAGCTGAAACACACCTAGAAGAGAGGGAAAATGTAATACTCGCAAGACTTTTTAAAAAAAAACTTTTGATTTGTTTTTTAGAGATGACTTTGGCCTGCTTTTTGTGCTTCTGAGTAGAAAGTAAAGAAAACTTTTCACTCGGTCTCTTAAATGATTAGGTAAGTGAAATAAGAGAAGTTTGTCTTTTATAACAAACTCTCAAGGTGCTTGGTGCAAACTGTTTTGTTTTGTTTTAAATACTCTCTGGCTCCCTTCAGCCCAATAAAGCCATTTCCATGCCCTAGAGAACCTCTACTTGACTAAATACAGATTAACCAAATACAGGATCTGGTGAGGTGTTTATTAGCAATAATTCTAACTATACTCCTTTAAAGACCCAGTCTGACCATTCATCACTTTTAATATTTCCCACTTTCCCAGGCCCTTGTACCAACACGTTAGGGTCGCTTTCCACGCCAGTTTTTCCATGAAGTCATTATTGTCTCCCATTATGACATCAAATGACCTTCTCTGGTCCTGAATTTCTTCTCTTCCCTTTTCATCCCCTTCTTTTCCTTTCCCTTCCCGTCCCTCCCTTTTCCTGCCCTCTTTCTCCTCTCTCTCTTTCTTCTTTTATCTGAACTCTATAGTATTTACCCCTGCTTCATGCCACATTTCCCTTTGTACCTTATGTTAAGTTTGTTTACACATCTCTTATTCACCCATTTAGAATATGAGTTTTATGGAAGTGGTGTTTATCTCCCATTTATTCAAATGATCACCGAGGAGAAGACTTTTGCCAAAAGTGTGCTAGGTCTGGGGGACACAAAGTGGCTTTCTACCTGCAATTCAAGTCTGCTAAATGTGCTAAGGCATCTGTTACCTTAGACCAGTTGGGAGAAGAGTAAAGTTTCCTTTCTCTATGCCCTGGGAATAAGCTCATGTTAACAAATAAATGAGTGTAACGAATTCATAGTAAAGGTTAATTAATAGCTTTTGCAACAGTTGTTATGAGTTTTCCAAGAGAGAAATGCAGCTCCCAGAAATAAGGATCCTGTCAACACTGGAGCTGACAGTTTGTCTACGACTCACCCCACCCACCCTTAGGGGCTTTTCTAAAAAAATGGATTGTTACGATGGAGTCCATCTGGTGAAAATGGCAAGAAAACAACACGGGTTTTTCATCACCGTCCTCACATTGGCATAGCAGCCAATTGGCGGCAGAGTAAATTTGGAGTTTCTTTATTTTTTTCTCTCCCATCTCATAGACTATGGAAAGTTCTAAATTTTAAAAGACAACAAGGCTGTATTTCAGAGGTGACAGAGTGAAATTCTATTCCCTGCCCTCCACTTCAAGCTCAAGTAACTCCTTCCTAACATATTGTAATATAGCAGAAAGAACAGCTTTGAATACTTCTGCTCTCCCAAGAAGCAGTGGGAAAAAGAGTAGAGATCAGAAATCATAATTTAGTGAAAAATGTAGAGCAGATTTTCTCAGAGTGTTATGCTTGGCCAATTTGAATCTGCAACCCCCTGGAGCCATGATAAAAGTGTAGATTTCTGGGCTCCCTCTCAAGCCTACTAAGTCAGAACCTCTGAAATTAGGACTCAGCAACATGAAATTTTGACAAGCTGTCAGGATGATTCTAAATGTTAAGAAATCCTTAGATAAGGGCAGTGAAAAGATATTAAAATATTCAAGAAGGAACCCTAATTTAAAATTGGCTTCTTTTGTTGTGGGGATTATTATTAGAAGACATTGTTTTTGAAATCTGAGTTTAGATTATTGTTCTTGTCTTCTAAGGATTCAGAAAGGGGTAAAGAATATGGTGAAAATTACTTTGGGGCACTGTTCAACATTAAGAGAGTGAATATGTTAAAGGTAATGCAATTAGTGGGCTATTAAATGACTTAAAAAGCCAAAGAATTCAAATAGTCTTGCATAAAGTTTATAGAGTTGAGCAGAAATCCTAGAAATGAGTGTAGAGAGTAAGTTTTCAACTTATGAAGCCAACAGGTTAAGGCCATTTTCAGCAGTTGAAAATAAATTTAACAGTGAAGAAATTTATTGCCCTTTGGCTGAAAACCATGTTTAGAATTAAGTTGCTGGCTTTGGAGAAATTTGTACAATGTATAGCAGATTATGTGGCCAGTTTTTTCTAGCTTTCAAATACTTGAAATAAAATCTGCAGTTTTCTACATGAGGGAAAAAAGTGCTTTAGTGGTACATATTCCTGGCCAAGTCACTTTAGAATCCAACAGCTTTACTTTACAAGAATTCTTTTCTATAAAATGTGCATTCTTGTTCAATTTCCCTCCCTCCTTTTTTCCTTCTAAAACTTAATAATCTTTAGTCAAATTTTCAGCAGATATAGCAATAACTTCAATTACAATAGAAAATACACAAGGTGAAAATAAAGGTTGTGTCATTTTGGATACAGACCTCTATAAACAAAATGTTTGAGCTCACTACAAAATTTCAACTGATATGAAGAAAGTATTTTGTGGTTTTTGGAAGCAAGAAAACATATCTTTTAAAAACCCTCTCTAGCGGTCCTTTAGTTAAGGTGTTGTGGTTGATTTCATTGTGCAAAGCATATTTCAAAGAGCTTCAGATGGTCATTTGATACTGTGCAATCTCAGGGGCCTAGTGGATCATGTTCCCCTAGACAGAATTACAGTGTAAACTTGCATAAAATTTTAATTTGATATTGGTTTTTTCCTTCTTGTTCAGTAAGAGAAACCTATTTATAGTAATAGCAATAGCATATACACACAAAAACTGCAATGTTAAGGATTCTAGAAATAAGATCTTCAGAACTGATAGACACAGTTAAAACAATGTCATAGATAAAATTCCATGGACTCTTCATAGTATAAAAATGAAATATTAAAAAATCCAAATGCTTGAACTATATTTGGGGGAAGTTTTGATTGTGTGACATTTCAAGGTTATAAAATGTAAGAATTGTCTCACATAAGATTTATTCCAAGTTCATCTAATATACTAGCACACAGTTTGTACTAATGCAGGTAACTATTTCATCATAGCCTTAAATGCAAATTACGACACAGAGATTTGAGTGAGTTTATTACAACAAATTATTTTTTGAGAGATCAAATCAATTGACAAATGGATGGAGGAGTAATTTGACACCTAATTGAATTTTTATGAACTCTATAGTAGGCCATCTCTTCTATATGACTACCTTTTACAGCACTTACTAAGGTATATAATAGCTGTTTGTAAATGATCATTGACTTCAGTTCATATTGATCTAGAACTAAAATACTGTCAAATTTGCCTTCTTACAAACATGCTCCAGTTATCCACAGAATTCCTGCAAATTTCTTGCTATTTAAATTACCATAATCCTTCCCATTGTTTTTCTTTGCTAAATAACAATTTTAAGTCCATCATTTACTATCAAGTGATAAATTACTTATGAGCAAAGTAAAAGACCAATGACAACAACTATTTCAAGGTTGTTATTCTCCTTGAACTTTCTGAAGTGTTAAACACAGATAGGTGCCAATACTGAAAATTATTCTTTTCTTGAATCCCTGAATCACACAGTTTTTTTTCCTGATTTTATTCTTTTATTCATTTATATACTAATTTGTTTGTATTTTCACCAGAAAAAAATTACACTATATATAAGATTATAGAAATTAGTTTCATCCTAAGAGCAGTAAATACTAGTAATGAGATAATTTAAGTGAACAAAAGTAGCTGATAACTTTTCCTTCATTCTACTAGCAAATGTCTTTTTTAAAAAATTGTATACAGAACAAAAGGCATCAGATTCAGGTGTTTACAATATAATTGTAATCACTTTACTTCTGCTTCCCTAATTTAGGAGATAGAGAGTGAAGAAAACTTGGCTGTTTTACCATCAGTGCAGTTTATTTCTTCAGATTCAACAAATGAAATTCACAGTGGTTTCTGGAATTTCCATTACTATCCACTGGCACCAAACACAGAATAACAAACACATACTTTGCTTGGTTCTATTCAAGAATTACACACAAGAAAAGCAGATTTGTGTTATATACTTCTTCAGCATCTTTAGTTACTGTGGTAATACAACAGCACCAAACACTTTTTCTTTATAGTTTTTTAGATGACATCTTTCTTAATGCCTCAATTAAGAAGGGTATCCCTTTAATAGAAAAAAAATCATGTCTTATCCAAAATTATGAATATGGAAAATATGGATGTGATCTTTAGCCAGCAATATGAATGACTATTCCAACAAGAAACTGAAAAGAAAATTACTCTACAATATTGTAGCTGTTTCTCAAAGATACCTCCATGAAAAATCAGTTTCTCAATTAGAGGTAATGGACCAGATGGACACATTGCAAGGCTCAAACATAAAAATAAATTCTGGTTGAAAACAAAACCAATGAGATATAAACAATAATATTTATATAAATTTAAAATATACACATTTATATATATATTTTAAAATAAACATTTTACAGGAACCTATATAAACAAAAGATGTATTTAAATATACTAAAAGTATTGTGCATGAGGAGAAGCATAAAATAAAAAAATATGTTTAACAATGCAAAACATCATTAAAACAAAAGAGGAGCTTTGTATGGAAAATTATCACAATCATCTATGCCTGAGTTATGCCTAGATAAACGAACGTGAAAAACTGCTTTCATTAAGGTATGTTTTAAGGGGTGTATCTTGAGACAAATTCTCATCACAACTCCAGTTAGAGGTTTTACTTTCCCTAGCAATCGGCTCTCTTATTCCTTCTGAGAGTAGTAATAATAAAAGCTAACCTTTGATGATTGCCTATGCTCTAAACTTGTTAAATGTTGAATTATACCTAATCTTAAAAATGATCCAATGAGGTAAGTGTCATCATTGTCCTTATTTTACTAACGAAGAAGATTAGGTGAATTATCCAAGGTCACAAGCTTATTACCCATCTGATTCTGGATACCTGCTTTAACTTTTAGACTTCAGTCCCCTCTGAAATTCTGTGTATAGCTGAAGTAAGTGTTAAATATTCAATTGTATAGTATCTTTAGCTATCTGTCTTTTAAAAAAATTTAACTGTCTTATCCATGAATGAGCAAACTAGTACATAAATATTTTATTTGAAACAAATTTGCCCAAATATATTTTAAATTATTGAGGAAAATACAAAAGTCCCTATTCAG
>NW_016804447.1:2383701-2407737 GCF_001698545.2 Rhinopithecus bieti | reverse complement strand
TTCAATTGTATAGTATCTTTAGCTATCTGTCTTTTTAAAAAAATTTAACTGTCTTATCCATGAATGAGCAAACTAGTACATAAATATTTTTATTTGAAACAAATTTGCCCAAATATATTTTAAATTATTGAGGAAAATACAAAAAGTCCCTATTCAGAGGTGAGATCTGTGTTAAAATTTTTAAGAAAGAAGAAACAGATATACTTAGCCAAAAGAAAGAAAGAAACCCTAATTATAGAAAATAAATTAATTAGAATATTCAGCTTCAAAGAGTGGTTGTAATCGGTGGAACTGCAAATTCCTGTTGGAATAAAGAATAAATATGCTAAATATTAATAGTATTAAATAATTTTATTTTTTACATCCAATTTTCACAATAGAGGAAAGAGTTAGAAACTAGATACTTAAAATTCAGGAGGACAGGCAACTTAGTTATTTTATTGGGGGAACGTAAAGGTTGACTAAGGCTATGTGCTATTGGCAAATTTAATTCTTCTTCCTCATTACATAAGCACCTATGACAGGGCAGCACAGAGCTAGTCATTGAAAAAAAAAAAAAGGCAAAAAATAAAGCCTGGCTTTAAGGAGCTTGCAATCTAGGAGACATATGTGGAATGAACTGCAAATTGTTTTAGCTGGAATTAGTTTAGTCTACAGTATTTTCTGAAAGGAGTATGTGCTTATTTCTATAAGTGGGGGACAGAAAATATTGGAAACCTTCATGGCGAAAGTATTGCTATATCAAATATGTGTTTTGTGGACAGATGGGTGGTAAGAGAATTTCTGGCAGAACTTTCATTGCAGCCAAGGCTTGGGGCCGAGGACATACCAGTAAATTCAGAAAACTGCAAAACGTTTGATAAGGTTGCAGCAGGAGACCTGTAGTTGTGGGCAGGAAAGAGCCCTGGAGGGGCAAACAAGAAGATTCCTGTACACACAAAAAAAGAAGTCTAGTTTATTATGATTATTTTTTAATTGGGTCTTTATATATTTCTGGGTAGAAGACCATCACTTCTTTACCTGTCTCAGCTTCAAACTATTTCTATGCATACTGAACCGACCTTGCTTGCAGTCTTATTGGGGCTCAGTAGCCCACAAATATTTCTCCTGTCTTGATCCCTGTAAATCCAGGGTGAAACCTTGTGGCAGATGCTTGTTTTTGGTTTAGGATTCATCTGAAGTGGCCCCCAGTGAGGACTGTGTCAGTGGGAGCTTCTAGTCTCAGTGATGTTTAGTAGTGATGACTGACTGCCTGGTCAGATTATCACTCTTTGTCAAGAGTCTCTTTGTCACCTGCCTGCTTTCCAAATACAGTCTTCCAGCCAGAAGACTGTATTTGGAAAGACTTTCATTTGGAAAGAAAGACTGTATCTGGAAAGACTGTATTTGGAAAGGCTTTCACTTATTCAATTCCACTAATCTCCTTCAAAGAAATTCATTTTTAGATGAAAACATTGAGTTACCCTCTGGTGTTTATATTCTAGAAGTCTGTTTAACAAGGATATCATTAACAGAAATTGGTTATTGACATCTGATATGATTTGACTTTGTGTCCCCAGGAAACCTCAGGTTGATTTGTATTCTCCAATGTTGAAGGTGGGGCCTGGTGGGAGGTGATTTGGTCATGGGGGAGGATCCCTCATGACTTAGTGCTGTGTTTATGATAGTGATTTCTTGTGAGATCTGGTTGTTTTAAGTGTGTGGCGCCTCTTCCCATCACCTCTCTCTCGTTCCTTCTTTTGCCATGTGATGTGCAAGGTTCTGATTCACCTTCCACCTTCAGAACAATGAGCCAATTAAACCTCTTATAAATTACCCCGTTGCAGGTATTTATTTATGGCAATACAAGAATAGTCTAATACATCAGATTGTTGGCCAATGTAGGGACTTCAACATTGGTTATCTGCATAGCTTGGGTAAAAGATGGTTAAAACCCTGAAATTATTAAGGAATGAAAGTCTGGAAAACAGTGATTCATAAAATTAGAACATCTAGCCTGTAGTTACCCAAAAGACACAACTCCTAAAGGTAAGGCTTTGAGGAAAAATATATCTATAGTCACAGAAAAAGATGAAGGGCATGAAATAATTAATAGGTAGAGTAGTTGCTTAAAGGCCCATGGAACAGCTGGAAAAAAAGAGAAAGGGAAACTCAGATACCTATGTTCTCAGCTCAAGTTCAGAAAATTGCAAAATGCTTCATAAGGTTGTAGCAGTGAATTTGTAAATAATGGTAGAGAGGAAGTCCTGGAAGAGATTTATCTAGGGATTTTATAAATCTAGGAGGTTATAAAATTATTTTTAAACTGTAAAGGCTTTATTTTCAGCCATTGCAGGATGAGAGAGCTAAAATCAAAAAGCCTATTCTGAATTGCAATGAATGCACTAGTCAACTTGTCTCTTTATAAAAAGTTAGAGCATTGATCTGGAAACACAGCCTCCCTCCCAAGAAAAGGAATAGGGATTATACAATAAGATTCAGATGCAATGGTGTGCCAAGGATTTCCCAGTCCTCACTGAGACTCCTTTGCTTGCTGGAAAGCCCCACTCTTCTTGAGTTGTAAAGCAATTTCTACTTGTTCAGACACTGTTTTCTTAACTCAGGCACGCATTCACTTTAGGGGCAACATAATTCTTGTCATGCCCCATCCCCTTAATCTTCAGTATGAGAGGTAGCAACAGGGTATCAATTAAAAAGTAATATCTAGGGATGAAAACATTATTCTAAATGAACTATAAGAATTTTCTAGCTACACATTAGGAAAGATACATAGATCTTTAGGATACTCAACCAAGGAGGGAGAGTAATAAAAATAAAGCAGACTAGCTTTAGTTATAAGAGCATACTTATAGGTTCTGGTTCTGGATGTATTATATTATAGGTTCTGGATTTATTACATTAGTTTAAGTAGACGGGATTCTGATAGTTTTGTGCACCACTTATCACAAAATGGAACTCAATGGAATCATACATTAAATGAAGTTGATCCTTTGGTAGATTATAAAGGCACAAAATCAGAACTTTCTCAAAATGAAATTTTGCAGGAGATTTATTATACGTTCACCAAGCATTGACACAGATATTAGAGAAGGGAGTACCAGCATCTTTTAAAAGACTTTAGTGATGTCCGTGGATTGCTGGCTGTCTCAGTTCATTTGAGATGCCATGACAAAGTACTCTACACAGGGTGACTTATAAACCATAGAAATTCATTTTTTTTTTGTAGCTCTGGAGGCTGAAAAGTCCAAAGTGAAGGTGCTGACAGATTTAGTGCCAGGGAGGAGCTTGTTTCTTATTTATAGATGGTGGTTTCTTGCCGTATCCTCACGAGGCGGAAGAGATGGGGGAATCTCTCAGGCCTCTTTTATAAGGGTCTAATCCAGTTTATCTGTTGTCATGCCCTAATTACCTCCCAAAGGCCCCACCTCATAGTACCATCAGTTTGGGGGTTAAGATTTCAACATATGAATTTCTAAGGGACACAAAAATTCAGACCATAGTGCAGGTAGAAGGCAGAACCGTGAAAATTGGTCTCCTTATTTCAGTGAAGAAGGAGCAAACCAGAAGTGGAAGAGATCAAGTAGTGTCACGTGACTGGCAAGGAGCAAAATAAGCATATTTTTTATTTATAGGTATTAGGATCAGCATGAAATTAGAATCACCTGTCACAAAGAGAACTTAATAATGGCCAATTGCAAATTAGATTTCTAGTGATAAAGGAGAAGTGAAATTTGCCATCGTGTTATTTGATTTGTAAAACTCCAGAATCGCTCATCAAAGCCCTGAATTGAGTCATTATAATATATGAGGCAGACTTTCCGCTCTTCATTGAATTTTTAAACCTCAGTCAAATCACGGACCTAGAAATGCCAGAATTAAGGATAGAGCATTTTGTCTTAAATATGTATTTTGTAATATCACAGGTGTTTGCTACTATACATATTTTAAAACCTAGTTCCTGAAGAGGAAAATATGGCTTTGAGGCAAAACTAATTCCTGGGGTCATCAGTCACTTTATAAGGGTTGTTTAGTGTTAAGATGGGACAAGTTAATAATTTATCTTGTTCTAGCTTATACCCTTTTCATATTTATATTTCCCAAGTCGTTATATGTATAATTAAAATAAATGAGCTTGAAATTGATAGATTTCTCATACTGACTCTGTAAGCCATAAACGAAGGACCATTCTGATTGGAAAAAAAAGTCAAATATTTCAGAGCTCCCCACTTCTATGAAAATATTGGATTATGTCAATATTTATTTTTTTTGTAGCTCTGGAGGCTGAAAAGTCCAAAGTGAAGGTGCTGACAGATATAGTGCCAGGGAGGAGCTTCTTTCTTATTTATAGACAGTGGTTTCTTGTCAGCAAGATCATGTCTGTAAAAAATAGACATATCAGTGCCACCTTCAAAGACTTAAAAATGCAGAATTAATGATTCCCAGCAGATTTCCATTTAAACTAGTGCCTGGCAGTACAGCAGACAAATAGTCTTAGAGGATAAAAATGAATTTTCCAAAGCTTAATTACATGGCAACTCCTGTTGCAACTGCTGTGCCATATGTGGTCTAAATCGTTACAACTCTTAGTGCCTTGCATGAAGCAAATGATCTGAGTAATGTCTGTTCCTTCTATTCCAATAAACAAAATGACCAGAAGCAGTATGCTTTCTTTTACCAGACAAGAACAGCAATATAATTTTGCTATACTATTTCTGGATTGTGCTAATTCCTTGACTTTGTGCCATATTTTAGTCTGCAGTAATACTGTCTTACAGGACATCAGGTGACACAATCAACCGGATAAACTGTATTAGCTAGATACTTTGGTAAGACACTTGAACGTCAGAAATGTTGGAGATAAATAAAATAGAAGGTTATAAGTGGCCAACTCATTGATTTATTGTAGAGGCTTAGGGTCTAGGGCAAGTTGAGATATCTCTTCACAGTGGAGACATTTTGTTGAACCCTACATCCATTACCACTAGAAACACGGAGAGTATCTTTGAATTGTGGAGGCCACATATAACCACATGCGAGTCCACTACTGAGAAAGGATAAGCTTTCAGTTTGTCCCATGACAAGAAGTAGTTCTCCAGAGAGATGCGGTCACAGTGATCCTACTGGTTATCACCCATTTGATTAAACGATATTCGAAGAGTATATGGCAGCTAGATGCAGCCAGTGGTAAGCCTTAATAGGAGGATTCAGCCTCCAGCTTTCCAAAATAAAAGCATGCTATCTTTAGTAAGTAATTATTATCCTTTTGAGAAACTGGACCTTAGGAGAGACTGAACAATAATTTGATGTTAACTTCCCATAAACTCAGTATTGTCTGGTCTATCTAAGCCTTATCTGAATTGCCCAGCCGTGCTGATTCAGCAAGTACATGATATAAATGGGAATGAAACCAAATGGATTCTAGTCCTATGGCACTGTTGCCTTTCTGATAAATCACACTTGTGACCTCATAGAGGCTTTCTCTACTACTTAAAAGAATATAAATACCATTAGATGATAGTTGATAGGATATAATATGCAGGAATCGATTGTAAAAATATAGCTCTGATTTTGGATGGCCTAGAAGGGCAGTTTTGTAAGAAGTTAAGATGCTAACATAACAAGGATAAGGATATACAAGAATGCATCTGGGATTCAGTGAAATCTCCTCAGCATTATTGGAGATATGAATCTAATAGTATATTTTTTTCAGCATTCTGAAGACATTGTGTCCTGTAAGAGAGCTCATCTGAGGTGCTTTAGAGATGAGCTTTAAACTGATTGGCATCTAAGCTGCTAGCCTCCTGTGGTAATATCTGCTGAAGGCCAATGGTACTAAGGCTAACTTGGTAGAAATGTAGAGAACTTGAGAAGCAGGAAAAAAACGATTCTAGATAAGAGTGATCTGGGTAGCTGGTAACAGAGCTCTCCCCAAAATCACAAGGCTATATTCATTTTTATAATTAGTTAATGAAAGCCTTCCTGTGGAGTCCTGGAGCAAATGGCACAAGAGAGTTATAAATATACAAGTTGAATCAAAATATAACTAGCTTAGAAGTGGCAGAGTTTATAACTAGTTTAATATTAGTTTTGGAATCAGCATAGCCTCAGGATGGTTTAGACACAAAGACTAAGCTATAAACAGAAGGTTATTTACTATTTATTCATAATGATGGAAAAATTTCTTATTATCAGCATTAATAAAAAATCATAGTGATAGAAAGTGCACTGAAAGGCAAAGTATTGACATTTCTTTGTCAATTTATACTCAGTATATGCAGACCCCCACATGCATATATGTGTGTACGATTGCACAATATACATGTGTATGTATGTATATAAGCATGTATATACATTGTGTGTGTGTGTGTGTAGCCGAAGAGAAGAACATTTTTCTAGAGAAATTGAATAGTCACAAAAAAAAGATATATAGATACTGAGTTGGGGACTGGTTCGCCCCAATAAAATAGCAAAGTCCATACCTACTCATTCTAGAGTAAAGCTGATAGATGCTATCAATTCTCACAGATATTTTAATAAGGACTTTCTTTTTAAATATGAATCTATGTTCAGCAAAGCACTAAAAGACATATGAGGAAAAACTCTAATATAAAAGATCTCTAGAGGTTAAGTAAAACCAAGGAAAAAGTCAAAGAAAACAAAATTATTGCAGGAAGACGAAAAACCTCACACTGCCACCAAAACTCTTTAATTAAAACCCTAAGAGAGATAATAGAGATAGTAAGTACATGAAACAAAAGAATGCTTTAGTAAAAAAAAATCAGAGAACAAGATGATGTATCCTAGGAGTAAATGTATAATATATGATATAGAAAATTTTAAAAATCAAAAGATGAAATCTGTCAGAAATCATAAACAATTTTGAGAAGGGAATTAGAAAAGACTCGCTAGAACTAGACAATCTAGCCAGGTTTACTTTAAGCCTTAGAAAAAGAGAATAGAAAAAAATTGATCGACTATATGAACATGAACTTCCATGTTGGAAGAATTCTTTGAATACCCCATTAGTGAGTAAAATACACCCTCTCAGAGCACACAATTATAAAATTACAGAAAGTGAAGATTAAAAAAGAAAATCCTAAGGGTTTTCAGAGAGGGAAAGGGGTCACATTCTGAAGACTCAGGTCATCATTTTATCAACGTTTTCAATCTCAACTCCAAAAGTTCCAAGACAATCGCTTCTTTGAATATTGTCAAACTTTTGAAGGAACACGATTTTAAATTAAAATTCTATTTAGTTAAAATACCAAGTAGGAGGGTAAGCTGAATAAACACATTTTAAAACGTGAATTATCAAAAAAAAAAAAAAAAAAGCAAAAACATATCCCAGGTAACAGGAAGTGAAGCGATTAGAGGATGGAATCTGCCAATATTGTGGAGTTAACCAAGAAAACACAAGATGGTGGAAGCAACAAGGAATCCAACGCAGGAACTGGGTGAAGGGAAACCCAAGACCATAACCATCCCTTACAGACCCAGAAAGTGAGGTTTATAATATCCATACATTCACTTTAAAAGGCAGTAGTTCAAGAGAAACAGTGTGATTTATTTTTGTGTTAATTTTAATTTATATCTTAGGGAAGCTTACTTAACATTGGAAGAAACCTTATAATGAAGACCTACTACATGAATTATTTTAATGCCTGCTGCAAGTATATGTCTATTACATGACATACAATTGAGTTGCATTTATTTTTATCAAAGCACCTCCACGTAGGTTGTAAGAGAGGATTCTTATAGGCTTTGATAACTATGAGGCAACTGAAATGTCACATAAATAACCTAATGACTGTGATTTATCAAATTAGCTTAGGTTACTTTGCAACAGCAAGGAAATCACACTGAAGTAAGAAGTTACGACATCCCAGGAGAAACGCTATCTCCCAGGAAAAAAAAAATGAATCTAATATGTCTGTTTTTTTAACATCAACACTTGTAAAATGTTCTAAGTCGTTTCGAAATATTGACTCATTTAATCTTCACCACAACTTTATGAGGTACATATTAGTATCATTATTATTATTATTGTTAATTTAAAGATGAGGAGACTAAGGCAGAGAAAAACTAGAAATATAATTGTCTAAGGTCTCACAGCTACTAAATGGCAGAGATGTATTCAAACCCAAGCAGGTCTGACTTTAACCACCATGCCATTTGCCTCTATTCACTGAGTGGAAACAAATTTTTCAAATAATTTTACAATTCTGTTTGAGATTTTGGAAAATGTGAATGAAATATTTGTATATGTAATGTATTATATACAGTTACATATACAGAGAGAAAGCAAATAAATGTGCTACAATAAAGAAACTATAGTACTTTTGCAATGTTTTAGTAGTAGACAATGTTTATATTATATAAAAAAGTATGCACTAAATATTTAACAAAATTTTGTGATATGCATATATGGGACTGAGCAAGCGTGTTAAATGTTAATTTAATTAAAAAGGTTACATTGATCAATTAAAAAATAATATGCTGGAGTATTAAACAAATACTATAAAAACCTTTAGAATAAAGTAAAAAATAATGGCCTCTTGGGAGCAGGACTTACACTGAAGTGGATGGGGTCGGTAATTGTTATCTTCATTATGAGTTTTATGGTAGTCTTGACTTTTTAAATGTATCATTACAGTATTTTAAATGTCTTACTTTGACCTTTTAAGATTTTATATATATGTGTGTATAAGTGTATTAGATATATATTTTAGTGGATTCCTTTTATATTAAAAAATTATATAACAAAGTTTAGTCAAACAAAGTTGAAGTTGATTTATTAAGAGAAAATTATTTTTCTTAGCATAAGTTCAATCAATTCTAAATAAACAAAGCTCCCAGGAGCACCTAAGGAGTCCATCCAACCATCGCCGAAAACAGATGTGTCAGACACAGTGCCAGAAAATTTGAAATTTCATGTCTTTTATCCCTTCATGCATTGTCTTCTCTTTTAAATGTCAATAATCTTCAAGAATGTGACAAGCTTAATTCCTTAGTGAGAGACAGTTTAGCAAAGTGTCTTCCTTTTTAGTAGGAAGAAGTAGAAGCAACATAAGTAAATTTGAAACAAAAAATACTAAAAAAAAAAAAAAAAAAAAAGGGAGGAAAGTAAAAAAAAAAAAAAGAAAGGAAGGAAGTTACAAAAATACAAAAAGAACAGCAGCTTTATTTCCTCTCAAATTTCTGAAAGGATTTATCTCTGGAAGGCACATTCTCTTCTGAAATTAATTTCTAGCATCATTTCCTCATATGTGAAAGGAAAGAGTTTGAAGAAATGATTTGTAAGATCCTGGGAGCTTTGAATTTTTCACTATGAAAGTTGTCTATACTTATCCAACATGTTCACCTTCATTATCTCATTTGATCTTCAGATGACCTCGAGCACTTCTCAGGGCAAGTATATTATGGGGAGACTTAGGCTCATGACCGTTAAATGGCCTATGCAAGGCCAAGCAACTACTAAGTCGCAAAAGGAAAATTCAAACTCACATTTTTTTAAAAATCAAATATCTAAGGCTTTCCATTATGTTCCTACTTCCACAATTATGCTGATCAAAAACTCATGGCTATAAAAGTGATGCAAGTGCCTTATATGTTTATTTGCTTATTTATTCCTTCGGTAAACATTTGTTGACTACTTACTATGTGCAAAGCCTCATAGACTTTAAAGATATCAAACTATCACTAGATAGTGCCACAGCCACATTATTAAACTTTAGGATTCCTTTCTACCTTTTTGCAATATCAGATAGGACTAGCCAGAATCTTTTATTAATTTTTATACCAGTTAATATGACTCAGACATTCTTACTAACTTCTGAAATTTATTAAACTTAAAACAGTTCAGGAGAAGAGTTAAAGTACCCACTCTTCAGGAATCAATAATCAAAGAAAAGTAGATTAGAATGTTATAGGAAAATCAAGACACAGATAGTGATTACCCTGACAGTGGAAACAATTCTATGTTTTTAGTCTGGAGACAATGACATTCAAACTCGGCAAGCATTGTAGATGATCATTTTTATTTGTATTATGTCTCCCAAAGTCCTTAAAATGTGATTGTTATCATATGTGCGCAGAATGAGAGAGAAGACTTAAGAATGATTTCCAGATTTGTGGTTTGGGAGACTGAATATGACAAAAGTCTCAAAAGTAGAAAATGACAAGAGCAGTTAGAAGTAAAAGGAGACAGAGAATTTCATTTTACATATATGCCCTTGAGACATGCAATAGGAGATATCTAGAAAGCAGAAATGCACACACATTGGAAAGCAGGTCTTATTCTAGAGGCTGGGTTGCAGATACAGACTCAGGAGTTACCATGATGGAGGAGATGGTTGGAACCATAGAATCATGCAGGAAATGTGTATAGAGCAAGAAAAGCGTAAAGCAGAGGATAGAATCTCAAAGGCTTGCAAATGCTAGAAACAATCTTAAATAATGTTACAAAGAGGAACTAGAGCTTTGGAATATAGACAGAGAGAAGTCACCAGAAAAGGGGAGGAAAAACTAGGAAAGAGTGAGGTCAGAACAACTAAGACAAACATTTAATAAAAGGAGATGGGTCAGTATGGTCAAAGGCCAAGTGTGCTTAACACTAAAAGACTTCAACAGATTAGTAAATGTGAAGATCATTGTTGATTTTTTGTCAGAACCATTTTAAGGAAGCAGAATTAGAAGTCATATTTTGGTTGGCAGATCATGAGTGGAATGGTGAAGAGGAAACAGATTGGAGGCAGACAGTATGCTATTCTAATTTTCCTACAATGAACATGTAGCAACATTTGTGTAAGAAAATTATAAAATGACTAAAATCAGTTTGGCTAAAAAAATTAACAGTAAGACAATAGCTGGAAGAGGGCTATGCAGATTTGAAGATCATCTGTTGTTTAAATCGCGAGGATTTAGGAAAAGAAACGAGAGGGAGAAGAAATGCAACAGAGAGAGGAGACGATTGTTATGAGAAAGTAAATAACACTTGGTTGTCTTCTTAAAATGTGATGTGAGTACACCTACATACCTATAGGAGTAGTAAAAAATCATGTCAAAATAGGATCTTAATCTATAAAAACCCTTAAATGTGAATGCATTTTCCAGTTGAGAGTGTAGGGCTAATTCTAAAGTAAGGCGATTATTTCTGTAATCGTTTATAACGAACTAGACCTAACCCTGTGAAGCAATCCATTACTGTTTTATAGATGACAAAACTGAACTCTAATTGACCTTTCTGTGTTTAGGAGAGAGGAAAGAGGTGGTTCACAAAAGGTCTTCTGAATCCAATGCTTACTCCTCTTCACCGTGCTCTTTGACAATACTCATGTGAGCTGTTAAATGAGGCATATAGCATTCACTGAGGCTAGAATAAGACAGATTTTGAAAAACAAAAGCATAACAATCAATCCACAGAATAATACCTAAATGAGATTTTTTTTTGTTTGCATCTTTTCTCAAGAAGCATAATTTTTTTTTTCATCAAATATCAGAAGTGGAGGACACACTAGTTTACACATGTGTTAAAGAAAAAAGTAACAGTGTAATGTCTCATAAGAGACTATATGCAAAATATGTGTTATATTATAATGAATAAAAAAATTATCCCACCTTAGCAGGTACTTGGAATAAATTGTTATTTCTTTTAACAATTAGGGATACAAAAATTATTTCTCTGAAACAAAGCATAATACCAAGATTAGCAACAAAATCAGGTAGCGCTTTCCAGATATCACGTTTAAATTTTTTGAATACATATATTTATTTATTTTTCCCTTAATCAAACACTTGACAGCATCTATTTTATATCAGAAACAAATAAAATATGTCCATATAAACAGAAGACATTGGCTTTTAATTATTTGTATTCAATTTTTAAGAAATGATCATCTTGGGAAAATGTTTTAAAATCTTTTAAAATATTTTTGTTATACTTGAAATTAAAACTGCCTTCAGTTGCCTGTTGGTAAATAAGGTCTGGATATCAGTACATAACAACATGTACTGATGAACTGAATTGTGAATTAGGAATGAAAATTGTCTAGAATTTTTATGGGTTCTTAGGATTAAAGTAAGAATTTCCTTTGCTGGCTTGTGTAGGCACTGAGATTCTGTGGTTGTTGGAGGGGTTAAATTTGGATATACTAGTGCATATATATTACAGAGGATTCATAAAAACACGACAGTGGAGCCTGGGTCAATCCATTACCATGTACAAGCAGTAACCAATAGAAAAGGAAGAAGAAGATCCAAGAAGGCTGAGGTAAGCAGTCTTCTGAAGCCCTGTCAAAGTGGAAACAATAGATCAAAGGTGTTCATGGTGAATGGTACGAGTAGGTTTCACTGTTTCTCACAGCAGGCTTGACAGCTTAAAGTAAAACAAATTATTTTCGTGAAAGATTTTTTTTGAATTTTAGCAAACTTCAGACTCAGACACAGGACTCAACGGTGTATTCCTGGAAGGCAAGGTAAACTATTTTGCACTTTTAAAAACTCTTAAAGTTAAGCATGCAGAGTACTTATTCAACAGATGCAGGGTTGCAACTTCAATAACTAAACCAAAACCCTATTCGGAAAAAGAAAAAAAAATAATGTTTCTTTGTTGGAACATGGCCAGAGCAGCGTTCTGCAATCCTAGAAAATTTGACAGCTTGCAGAAGCAGCTCTGCACTTGTTTTCTGCAATTTAATGGCAAAATTGAATGATCAGCATTTCATAAATGAAGTTGACTTTATCTTTTCCTAAGGAATCAGTAAAATTTATTTTGTCCTATTATCAATCAGTTCAATAAATGTACATTGGTCAGAATGTTACTGATATATATATATATATAAATATATATGTAACATATTTATGCTATAAATAAATGGTTAAAATATATTATATATGTATATTTCCTGTTAAAATAATTATTTGTACCAATAATTTTTGATGATCAGTGGGGAGGGTTGATGTGTCTTAAATGTACCAAATATTAGTAAATGCTAACCTACTTTCTATTATCCACACTGATAATGTGAATATAAAGAAATTCTCTACCTGTATCCTAAATACATTTTTTGGTTGTTTTTGTTTCTTATCAACCATAATAATGCCATAGTTGAATACAATACTCAAGTACTTGTGCTATACATCACAATGTATCCAACTCTATATAATAAACTCTATCTCTATACATACATATATACACATATGTAGAGATAGAATATATATATTCTCTGAGAGTGAGTAGAGAGAGAGAATTGATAATTCAGTAGCTTGGCTGAACAGCTTAATTGTGTGCTTAAAATTATAGACATCTTCCCCCACCCTCAAAAAACTTACCTAAGAAGTTGAGCTACAGAATAACAGATTAATCACACTTTTATTCAGATCCTAGAACCTTCCTTTACCATAAAGGGCTAAAATGTTCTTTGATCTCTTCATTCCTTTGGTTCAAGGGCCAAAAGGCCTAGGGAATCTCATCCAGATGTTCTCCTCATTTAGGAGTAAAAGTAAAAGCATATGCCTTCCTCTCAGGAACAACACAGATTCCCAGTTTGGGTTTTAAAAAGATCACTTTTTTGTACTCTCGTATTCAACTACTGGTTTCAGTTCAGTTCTTTAAATTAAATAGCTTGAAATGGAAAAACACTTAGAGCTGCTAAAATTTTCTTTCCATTTCTCAGCTTTTATTGTGATTGGGTTACAACCAGAAAGCTACAAGTTGGTGAATTATTCTCAGTGTTTGCAAAATGCTTTGCATATGAAGCCTACTAATTAATGTGTATTAATTAAGATCTGTGTATGAAATGTTGACATATTTTCACTCTTCACTGAAGAAGCAACGCTTCCTGATCATTTTGATGTATAAAATTATCTAAGGGTCAAGATCTTCAAATATCTAACGGTTGTGTTCCTTTTTCTGTAGGTGCTATAATGGCAGGCACAATCTGTTTCATCTTGTGGGTGTTATTCATAACAGACACTGTGTGGACTAGAAGTGTGAGGCAGGTCTATGAAGTACATGACTCAGATGATTGGACTATTCATGACTTCGAGTGTCCCGTGGAATGTTTCTGCCCACCCAGTTTTCCTACTGCTTTATATTGTGAAAATAGAGGCCTCAAAGAAATCCCTGCTATTCCTTCAAGAATTTGGTATCTTTATCTTCAAAACAACCTGATAGAAACCATTCCTGAAAAGCCATTTGAGAATGCCACCCAGTTAAGATGGATAAATCTAAACAAGAACAAAATAACCAACTATGGAATTGAAAAAGGAGCCCTAAGCCAGCTGAAGAAGTTGCTCTTCTTATTTCTGGAAGATAATGAGCTAGAGGAGGTACCTTCTCCATTGCCAAGAAGTTTAGAACAATTACAATTAGCTAGAAATAAGGTGTCCAGAATTCCTCAAGGGACCTTTAGCAATCTGGAGAACCTGACCCTTCTTGACCTGCAGAACAATAAATTAGTGGACAATGCCTTTCAAAGAGACACTTTTAAAGGACTCAAGAACCTCATGCAGCTAAACATGGCCAAGAATGCCCTGAGGAATATGCCTCCAAGATTACCAGCCAATACAATGCAATTGTTTTTAGACAACAATTCCATTGAAGGAATACCAGAAAATTATTTTAATGTGATTCCTAAAGTGGCCTTTTTGAGACTAAATCACAACAAATTATCAGATGAGGGTCTCCCATCAAGAGGATTTGATGTATCATCAATTCTAGATCTTCAACTGTCACACAATCAACTCACAAAGGTTCCCCGAATCAGTGCTCATCTTCAGCACCTTCACCTTGATCATAACAAAATTAAAAGTAAGTAACCTGCAGGGTATGTCTTTGACTAAAGGGCTCACGGTCATTAAATGTATCTTTATCTTCATTAAAAAGAGCAAGTGTGCTGCCCCTCCCCACTAATGTTCCTTTAGATTTTAGTGTGTTTTCAATTTTCAGTATTAAATTTTGTCTATACACAGAGAGTCTTAATGAACCAAGAAGTCCAAATCTTCAAACTGAAGACTAAAAAGTGGACTTGAGTCATCTACAGAGGACTATTATCCATTAGAGAAACTAAATGCCTCTATCTTCTTTTACTCCAGGAGATTCCAATATTTCTGCCCCATTGGGTAGGTTTATTTAAGAAACCATACCAGGCACGAACAACCTCAAACTAGTAATAAAGAAAATATGATTTAAGAGGCATTAGGAAGGCATCTCTGTCCTGAACACTACATGACAGCTGATGCCTGAAACTCTCCTAATTGGAGTCTCTAATTAAACTCCCCTAATTACATGGGGAGTCTCAAAAAAGTGTGTAAAGGCTGGTGACTCCACCCCCAGGATTTCTGATTCAGTAGACGTAGAGTGAGACTTGAGAATTTTCATCTCTAACAGCCTTCCAGCTGATATTCTGGGAACTAGCTGATATTCTTGAGAACTACTACTATAGTTTAAGGCTTTATAATTAAAATGGAAAGAAATTTCCCTGGTAGCTGGCAACTGCTTAGGACTTACAGGCATTAGACAGGTAGAATACTCTCTTCTTTCCTGGAAAGAACTTTTCATAAGAGAGTGACAGATGAATGCAAAGTTTTTGGAGGCAGAGGCATCATCAAGAGAAGAAGTGATTATAGAAAGCAGATGTTGGACACATTAGAGACAAACTTGGCTTCTTCACAATTATGCATGAGACCAGGCTGGATTTGGTGTAAAAATGGGTCCAGCCACAGGGGTGAGATACCTAGCCTGGCATTTATCTATGCATCTTCAACCTCAGAGTAGACCCTTTAAAAATAACTTTGGGGAGATTTCTCCAGGACAACCTAAGAAAATGCATTCCAAAAGTGAGATTCAGTCAGGATAGTTTGTAAGAGAATAACAAAGATAATTTGTCAAAAGGTTGTGCTGCCTGGCTATTACTCACTAAAGCTTTTTAAGCAAATAATCGCATAAACATGTAATTTATAGGAACAGACTATTTTTCCACTGGGTACTGCTCAGTTATTTAATCCTTTTTTTTTTTTTATTTGGTGGGGGGGGTTAAATAACAGTGTACTTGAGCCTACAATCCAGGAATTAAATGGCAGCTTGCCACCACAGCGGTTATTTTTCCATGGTGATGATATGTATTGTTTAATCCTGTAGTCAAAAACAAAAGATGCAACAGAAAAAAAATGTTAAGAGATGAATCTGTTTAGCTGAATCAGAGAAACAACAATATTATCCTAAATACATTATTTTTCCTGACGAGTGTTCTGTGCTTCTACAGGTATATTACAGGTACGTTCCTTAAAAACCTCACGTACAATTGATATGGGAAGTAAACTTCAAGTGACTCCACATAGAGCCCTTGCTTATGAATTAAGCATTTCATCCTGAGCATTTGTGAATTAGGGTGTTTAAGAGTGAGGTAGCAATATTTAAAACACAGTTGAGAAGTATAAGACTTTAGCTTATAGAGTGTTATGTCTGTAGTATAGACCCACATTTTAGAGTTTTATCAAAGTGTTTTATCATATATTTCTATCATTCTCAAATCTTAGTGTGTATCAGAATCACCTGGAGATCTTGTAAACTCAGGCTGCTGTTGCCCACCCCCAGAATTTCTGACTTGCTAGGTCAGAGATTGGGCCTCACAGTTTAGTCCCCAGGTATTAATAGTATTCATGTTGCTGGCTCACAATTTGAGAACTACTATTTAATCCTTGCAAGAAACTTGTGTAATATTATTAGGAATTTCTGAAGAAAGAGAAACTGAACATCAGCTGGGGGAGGATATTTGCCCAAGGACAAGGGGTAAATGCAATAGCCAAAACCTGAGCCTAAAGTGTTTTTTTTTTTTTTTTTTTTTTTCACTCATACAGTATAATAACAATACTTTTCTCAGAGTTCATGAATTGCAAAATTTTAAAAAAATCTAGCAGTAGAACAGCAACAAAGAGTAAAATCCTATTTATTACTTTTTTAATGTAGATATCAAAAGTTTGTATCAATATTTAAGAAAATAAATACAAGAGTTTCCCTGGAAAGAATTATTGACATAATAAAATCACATTGTGTCAAAACTGTTTAAGTACTTGCTTCTTCTTGCCACATAATCTACTCTGGCTGTAACAAAGTATTCTCCAAGAAACATACCTCTTATATGAAAAGTAATCAAAATTTACAAGACAGTGAACTTGTCTCAAGCAATATGATGGAAATATTCATTCTTCTGAAAACTTTCAGGGATTTAAGATTAGGTAAAAATGTTATTTACTCAACTACATTGCTTTCTGGTGTTCCCTGAGAAACAGTGTAAGTTATGAAAATGTAATTAAATTTAGAATACTTCTTTTTTATATTCATTTGTTCAGACATACATTGATTATGGGACATGAGCTTGATGAGGATAAGAGGATTGCACATTGAAAGGGACATATTCTCTTGGGCAAGAGACCCATTGTAGAAATAGAAAGAATAGGCCAGGTCTCAGCTCTGCCACTTATTTGCTGAAGTACGTTGTGTACATTTCCTTATTT
This sequence comes from Rhinopithecus bieti, assembly GCF_001698545.2. Lineage (NCBI taxonomy): Eukaryota > Metazoa > Chordata > Mammalia > Primates > Cercopithecidae > Rhinopithecus > Rhinopithecus bieti. The sequence continues at coordinate 2,390,223 of NW_016804447.1, read as the reverse complement.
CTCCGAACCAGAATTCCCACAAATGCCCAGGTGGGGAGAATGATAATATTGCCTGATAAAGCCTGTGAGATGATCAGGTGATACGTGAATGTATGTAAAAAAAGATAACCTGACTTTTTAACAACTAAACTGCTATTCAAATGAGTCATTATTTTTATTAAATTCATTTTACAAAATGGCATAAATTCAAAGCAAAGCAACCTTGCTGGAAATATAAAATTGTTCACTACAATATGAGTCTGTATAAAACAATAGACCATAGAGGAGGGGCATTGCCCAAGTTCAGTGGGTCTAATCAGGGAAGATCTCTTGTTTGGAATGGTTTTGAAAAGGAATTTAAAGGCAATATATGGATTCATGGTTGAAATCAGCTTTTACAGACTTCCCTGAATTTTGCTAGTTTAACTGGCCTTCTCTCCTGGATGTTCGTAACTCTCAGCATAGTCATTGGTGCCAAGGGCTTTGATCCAAGGCAGGTGCACAATTACTCCCATCCTAACCATGTGAAAAGGCTGCTGGGATATTTTCTGGCTTGAGTTCTTTGTCATTCAATTCTTGTAAAAATTTTTGTTTCCAATTAAGTAAACTTGAAGATGAAGATTCAAGTTTGTTTTCTGTATTGCTTATGTAACGTGATGTTAATTCTACATTTAAAATCATGTTATGTACACTATTTTGCATCTTTTAAGGTAATTTTCAAGCATTTTCTTTTATATTAGATTGATTTTCTACTTACCCATCCAGGATCCATCCATCCACTTTTGTACTTACCCATTCTTTCAGTCCCAAATCTGAATTGTTGTCTCCACCTCTGATGCCCTAAATCCTACCTACAGCAATCTGAATGTGCTTTATCTTACCTGCAGGTTTAGAAAACAAGAGATGTCTTATACCCCTTTGTTTCTATCACAGATCTTAACAGTATTTCCTTACTAGTGCTGTATACTAAGTAGCAGAACATGGACTGAGATGACTGTAAGTTTGCTGAACATTTGTTTGGGATTACTTTTATGAAACAGATAGGCACAATCTCTCACTGACCCAAATGTTTTGTATAACCACCATTTACAAGTATTAGGCCACTAAGCCCTCCATAGGACCATGGCATTAGTTTTTTGGTCTTCCCACTGTTAGTTTCTCTTGTGTTCCAATTCATTCATCTATGCTCTTTGTCTCTGTAGGTGTGAATGTCTCTGTAATATGTCCCAGCCCATCCACACTGCCTGCAGAACGAGATTCCTTCAGTTATGGACCTCATCTTCGCTACCTCCGTCTGGATGGAAATGAAATCAAACCACCAGTCCCAATGGCTTTAATGACCTGCTTCAGACTTCTGCAGGCTGTCATTATTTAAACACATTCTCACCAAATCTAAAATTAGTTTAATGAGTTAATGTTTCTGACATGAAATATGGTTACCATTAATAGGCTTAGGACACAAGTCATATTCCCCATTGCTCTTGGCCACCATTTTCATTTGTGCAGTGTATTTTTTTCTATTCAAAGATGCTTTTGCCAGTTACATGCAGCACAACCTGCATTAATTTGCTTTTCTTTTAATTAATAAAACAGACACAGAGTTAAGATAGTTTATCAACTCAAAGATAGTTGTATTTTGGTCTCTTCCATAGCTTATCAACACTAAATAACACAATTATATTCTTATATAATAAAAAGGACATATTTGTGTATGTTTAAAATTACTTATGCAGATACCATAATTTACAGTATAAATGTAATAATCAAACAGGAGGAGAATGACCTGAAGAAAATGAGAAAATAAGATATTCCTTAATTGTAATCATAACAAAATAACTGCAGATTGCTCAGTAACTTTTGGCGGTACAAGTTTGATATTTAGCTTGAGGATGGGTATGGAATGAATCAAATACTTAATTACTAAATAATTCTTGTTATTTAATATCAAATAATGAAACAGCAGTCATTTCTAGTTCATTACCATTTCTTGTAGCTGTTGTTTTTAGACATAGTCCACTGTATTCTTATAAGTTCTAAATTCTATGTTTATTATAATGCATTTCTTGTGGAATCTTAGTGTTTTAACATTTGAAATCCATTTAAATTGCAAATTGTTCTTCATATTTCATTGTGGTTTTGGATTTTCTAAATAAAAATATTGAGTGCTTTCTAACAAAACAGAAAATTTCAAAGACAGCAAGCTTAACTGAAGAACATGTTTTAATAAAAATGTGTTGTAGTAAAAAATGATTTTCATTTTCTGGCATAAATATATGCAAATATGTTAACTCCTACCTTCATTTTATTTTCTTCCAGAAAACACACAAAAAAATGTTATTCTAATCACTTGACATATTTCTGATTTTTGTGAATTAAAAAAAAACAGAATTTCATGAAGTAACAAAGTACCATGTTCTTTACATTAGCCTTCTGACTTTGCAAGCATATGCTATAAGCAATCTGTATATAAAGATCAATGTATGCCTTTATATATATTTTCCTAACAGTATTCTTAAAAATTCTACAAATCTGGCATGTTTCCACAGAAAAATGATTATATATATTTGTAAAACACTAGGTTAAAAATGTCCAATAGTTTACTTCAAAGCCTCTCAGAAACTTAATATGCTCTTTTATAATGTAAATTTCCAAGAAAATAATATAATATGCAACTATGTTCTTACACCAAACTTATTTGAGGGTGAAGAAGAACCAATCCTTGCTATGAACTTATACCAAACATATTGCTTATTTTTACACCAAAACTTATTTGAGTGTGAGGAAGGAGAACCAATCAACAAACTTTGAACATAGTTTTTAAAATGCTGGCTGAAAGTAATAAATCAATTCAATGTTTTAAATGACCTCAAAGCACATAAATAAAATTATAAAAATTATGTCATAAAATAGAAGCAATCAGATATCATTAGTCTGAGGAAAAAATATGTGAAGGGGAACATAACTTTAAATATTTGCAAACATGCCGTTTGAAAAGGGCACAGAAGGCCGGGCGCGGTGGCTCAAGCCTGTAATCCCAGCACTTTGGGAGCCCGAGACGGGCGGATCACAAGGTCAGGAGATCGAGACCATCCTGGCTAATACGGTGAAACCCCGTCTCTACTAAAGAATACAAAAAACTAGCCGGGCGACGAGGCGGGCGCCTGTAGCCCCAGCTACTTGGGAGGCGGAGGCAGGAGAATGGCGTAAACCTGGGAGGCGGAGCTTGCAGTGAGCTGAGATCCGGCCACTGCACTCCAGCCTGGGCGACAGAGCGAGACTCCGTCTCAAAATAAAAAAAATAAAAAAAAAAAAATGAAAAGGGCACAGAACATATGCCAGGAAGTCCCAAAATGAAGAGTAGAACATAGGGGTAAAATTGATAAGAAGCCATATTTTGACTCTAGTTAAGAAAGAATTTTCTAATAGTTGTTCCAAGTCACCCAGCAATGGAAGTACTTTTCTTGAGGTAAAGTTAACCACCTCTGGAATTCTTCAAACAGTGAATAAGTGATAATTCAAGAGGAAGAGTATAAAATAGAGTCCTAATGTGGAAGCAACATTGTCGTGAAATGTTTCTCCAAGAACTTTTCAACTCTAGGAATTTACTACATTCCCTCCTTCTTTAAATTTAAGTATTTATTGAGTACCATATATATGACTGTACTACATACAGATGAAATAATACTGTTTATGGTTTATTCTACAGTGAGACACAAATTAACTGAAAATCACAAAAAATATGTACAATTTCATATGTGATAAATGTGATTAACAGAGAGCTGCACGCTGCAAAGGAATTAAAAATAGTGATTTGAGAGAAGGATTCTCTAAAGAAATAATGATTAAGGAAACATATAAACGATTAAAAATATTTAGCAGCACAAGGTAGAAGGGAAGAATATTCCACGCAGAATTTAAAGATTCTAGTCCTTAAGAACAATTTAAAAGTCACTGAAGAGTTTTAAATCATAAGGGATTATTTTCATTGTAGAGTGACATCACGCAGTAGTAAAGAACAGTAACATTGAAGCTAAAATTGCTGAGTTCAAATCCCAGCTTTGCCACTTACTGGCTTCATATCCTGGACAGAATCTTTAAATTATGTATGCCTCAGTGTTCCCTTATCCATAAAATGGAGACAGGTAATGGCACCTACCATGTGGTGAGGATTAAATGAGTTGGAAGGTGTAAAGTCCCTTGAACAGCACCTGACCCATGGTAAATACTAAGTAAGTCTTATTTATTATTATTATTGTGTGTATGTGTATGTTTCTCCTTGGCACTGTGAGTAGAACAGTTTGGAGGGAACCAAAACTAAATGTTCAGAGATTGGTTAGAATTTCAGTCTTAGAGTACAAGCTAGAAAAATATAAAAAGGAAGTTTGGATTACAAGGTTCTGGTGGAATTACTGAGAAGTGGACAAATGTGAGAGTATTAGGAGGTAAACTTGTCAAGACTTAGTGGCAGATTGTACAAAGGGGAGTGAGAGGAATGAGGGTATTAAAGTTTATGGCTTGCATGACAGAATAGATGGCAGTGTACTTTCTAGTAGAGACACATTTAGAAAGAATCATGAGTTTGAGCAAGTGCAAACTGTGATTGATCCAGAAGAAGATGTCATATAATTTCTTGAATGAGGTCTGGATGAATACATAAACATGTAGATACAATTTTCTAGATTTTGTTAATCTATTCAATAATTTGGAAGAAGGTTGCACTTAAACATTAATACTCCCATGCGGTAAGACTGGTCACAGACAGGGAACAGATTAGGAGAATACAGACATCATTCTGAGTATTGACAAGTGAAGCTGAGAGTAATGGAATCACTTTCTTCATACAATTTTTTTTGACATATGTCCAAAGCTACTATAGTTTCCCTGAAGCTTTCAAATGATATGCTGTTCTCTTTCTTGATGTTATATACAATGTGACTATCATTCTTAAAACTCAGGAGTAATAACTAGGAGCTAAGTTGAGCCATTTTGTAAATTATGGCTCTCAATCCATCATTTAATGGACCTACTTAAAATACAAAACAAAACATAACAAAATATTATCTATAATCTTTCCAGATAAATATCATAAATTTAATTCATAAGCAAGCAAAAAGGGCACAGATCGAAGAAAATAAATATACATGATAGACTGAGCAATTTATTTGCAAATGATGTTTAAAAAATTAAGATAGATTTTTGGTGGTAAAAACATTGCAACAGAATTATTTTATTTAACTTCTCCAAATACCCTTTAAAAAAAAACCTAGATAGGACAATGGTATGGTGGAAAAAAATTCCAGATGACATCTTTGATAAGACTGGTGTCAAAGAATTCAGTAAATCATCAAAATAATTGAGTGTAAAATGTGTGTGTGTGTGTGTGTGTGTGTAAGAGGTGGGAAGAAATAAGTGTTTCTCCTACTCTCACACACTCAAAAGAACACTTTACCTCTGGTCACCAAAATGTGAGGGAATTTCTCCCCACCCACCAAAAACTAATTCTCTAGCAGACAGAAACTAGGTATTCCGTAATTCAATTCAATTCTGGAACTACCTACCTGGAGACAGTGTCAGATCTCACAGGTTAAGAGTTTAATCCCACAAAACTGCCCCAGGCCCCAACTTCAGATGTCAAAGGCAAACAGTAGATTTTCACCTACACGTCTGACCAACCAGCTATAAATTGGAGTTTCCACAAGCCCCTCATCAGGTTTGATTAATTTGCTAGGGTAGCTCACAGAGTAAGGGAAACACTTTACTTACTTTTATAGATTTATTATAAAAGATATTACAAAGGATACAGATGAATAGCCAGATGGGAGAGATGCATAGGATAAGTATATAAAAAGGGGCATGGAGCCGCATGACACCTCCAGGTGATCAGCAAACTGGAAGTTCTGGGACTGCGTTCTTAAGCGTTTTTATGGTGTCTTCATTATGTTGGTATAATTGATTGCATCACTGGCCATTAGTGCTTAAGGGTTTTTATGGTGTCTTCATTATGTTGGCATAATTGATTGCATCACTGGCCATTAGTGGTCAACTCAACCTTCAGCCTCTCTTTCCTCACCGATGGTCGTGGCAGATGGAAGTTTAAACCCTTGCGAACTAGTTGTTTCCTGGGCAGCTAGCCTCCATCCAGAGGCTATCAAGGAGTTGCCTCATTAAAACAAAAGATGTTTCAATCACCAAGGATATATTAAAGGATTTAGGAGCTCTGTATCAGGTGTTCGTATCATTCAGAAAATTACAGACCGGGCGCGGTGGCTCATGCCTGTAATCCCAGCACTTTGGGAGGCCGAGGCGGGCGGATCACGAGGTCAGGAGATTGAGACCATCCTGGGTAACATGGTGAAACCCCGTCTCTACTAAAAATACAAAAAATTAGCCGGGCGTGGTGGCAGGCTCTGTAGTCCCAGCTACTCAGGAGGCTGAGGCAGGAGGATGGCGTGTATCTGGGAGGCGGAGCTTGCAGTGAGCCGAGGTTGGGCCACTGCACTCCAGCCTGGGTGACAGAGAGAGACTGCGTCTCAAACAAACAAC
>NW_016804447.1:2371358-2382717 GCF_001698545.2 Rhinopithecus bieti | reverse complement strand
CAAAAAAAAAAAAAAAAAAAAAAAAAAAAGAACTTGTACTATGGAGAGAAAAGATCAAGTTTCAAATTCACCCTGTGCTGTTACTAACTCTTTGATTTTTGATAAATGTCTTAACATTTCTAAGCATTGGATCCTCATCTGTAAAATAAGGAACAATATCATCTATCTTACACAGTTACTGTGAGAATTAACAGAGAACAGATATAAAACTTTTTATCATCTGAAACATAGAAAATACCCAATAAATGATAGGTTGGAATTTTATTATTAGGAGAGACTCTGATACATACAATTGCATAGACTTTCTCCACCAGAGCAGACCATTTTATGAATAAAAAACTGAGAAAAATAAATGATAAACTCATCCACGTCAAAGGTTTTAAATTTTCATGCAATGCATGGGTAACAGTCAAGTGAAGTTGAGGGTGATAGAATGGGGTTAGTGAACTATGAAGTTGAAGTTGGATAGTGAAAAAATAATAAGATCAGGAGGGGACAGACAATTGGGAGAAAAATACTGAAGGCTCAGTAAGTTGAAGTATAGGTATGAGAGGCATTAGGGCATATATAAGCTGGAAGAAAAAGAGTAACTGAGCCTGGGAGCCTACAGCTTAAGATATCTTAAGAGGCTCAATGTTGAGAGATGAAAAGATTCTGGGTGTGGTCAGGTGATGGAACTCCCAAAATTAAGAGGAATTAAGTCACCAAGTCAAAAGATCAAGGAATTCGGATTTGGTAAGAATCTCTGCTGCAAGTGATCATGATTTCCTTTAGAACCCAGGAAAGAAGAGAGAACCAAATGATGAAAATTTTGAACTATTGAAAACAAATAGTTTGAACGACTTGTTCAGTGTCACATAGCTGCTGAAAGGCAGATACTAGATTTCATACCTAAGCAGTCTGGCTTCAGAGGCCCTACTTTTGACCACTATGTTATACTAATTCTAATGATAAAATATGTCATTATAACTGAAAAAAACGTTAAAGGATTATTATAGAATAATACATATAAATACATAGAAATTGATTATTAAAACACTTGTTTAAAAATTATTTGTCCCATTGAATGACAGTTTGCACAACATCTGCAGCACTGCACATAATGAAGGTGATTTATGACTTAGCAAAACAGTGAAATGTCATATTTACCAAAAACTCTAAGAAATTTATGTTCTTTATGCAGCTGTGACAGATCTCAGACATTTTGCCGAGAATATTTCTATACTGGGAAAAGAAAGCAAATAATATATGAGCACACCGTAGAAAAAACTGTGAAGCAAATATAACATGATTTGGCAAATCACAGAATTATTATCTTTAAATTTGTATTTATTTTTATACCTCTCAAAAATATTACTTTCTTTGTGACATTCAGCTGAGCAAACAAAATTCAAGTGTAGTAAAAGATTCATTGTCTCGAGTTCTTAACGGTTTCTTAAGACAAGTTTAAAGTCGTCCTGGAAAAAGATCAGAACCGTAAAATAACTAGCAGAACTATGCTTTGCAAAAGTCATCTGAAAAGCTATCCATTGTGTATATTATGGTGCCAGGATTTGTTTCCAATAGGGCAAGAGTTCTGCCATATATTCAATTTTCTGGCCTCTCACTTGCATTAAAAATGACATAACAAAGCTGTTGGTTAATGGGAGTATAAACCAAGCATATGATTCAGGTTCAAAGGTAGAGACTCTGCCTTCAGAGAAATGGAAACAGACACGGAACAAAAAGATTTCTACACAAGATAAGCTACTTCTGCATAGTAAGATAATATACAAGGTCTTTACGTAGTTAGGAGGAAAGAGACAAAATATTTTCAGTTACTTAGTACACCAGTGTATCAAAAAGCAAGGATAGTGAGGTATATTAGGAAGAGCATAGAGACTGTCGACTCAGTACAAATGAGTGTGAATTCTCTATCTGCTAAAGGAACTGAGCAAGTTACTTAAACGCTTGCAACATTGGTTATTTAATCATAGTAGGCAAAGAATAATATGCTTTGTCTGAGAGTCCTCTCAGAGTAATAGTGTAGTTAAGATACTTAAATATACTAGGTGCTGATAAACAAGATTATTATCATTCGTATTATTGGTATTATTATCATTTGAATTTCTTAAACAAAGATGCACCAAAGAGATTTTAGATGGCAACACACCGGGAACAATATGTGACAGAGTTACAATAGTCAAATGCTAATATTGGAGTCTAGGTGCTTGGTATATAGGTATCCATTGTAAAATTCTTTCAAGTTTGTTGCCTTGAAGAGTTTGGTCAAAAAAAATATAGAGAGGGAGAAAAAGACTTGATAATGTATTCGTTATTTTCCCTTATAATATACTAGTGGTTTGTACAGGTTTCAAAATACTGATCATGATACTGTACTTACCTAAAATCTTTAAATGTAAATTTCTTTATTTTAATGAAGCTGTCCAGTGTTTACATAGACCATCTTTCTCTCTTTTGGGACACAAAGTGGAATTAAACTTTCTCATCTCCTTGAAAGAAAACAAAGAAACCATAAGAATATTTCTGGTCACTGTGCAGTAACTAGGAGTGACAGATATTACTTCCAGGTCAAAGAATTGCATTGCTCAGGTGCAACTCTCTTTTCCTTTCCACTGTTGTGGAGAAAGGGAAAGTCTGCATGTTTCAGGTGACAGATGGCAGAAGGTCTGCCATTCTATTAGTCTGGCTGCCTGAGAGATTACATAAGGCAGACCTGCTCTGCTGACTGATACAAGAACGCATACCACATGAGAGAAATTAACTTTTGTTGGAGAGGGGGTATTAAGCCAGTTAATTTTGTAGTATATGTCATTACATCATAACAGTCTACCATGAATAATTCATTCATATTTTGCATATCTTTTTAGTGACAGGAATTGATAAATTCTGAAAACCTAATGCTATGAAATTAGTACAGCATTTCCAATTTAAGGTTAAATTTGTCTCTAAACGATGCATGAGCTTTGTAAAAGTCAAATAGCTAAGCTTCTAGTGAGAACAGTAATTTACTGCCCCACCTTTTCTAAGCCAGTCTTACTCCCTAGAAATAACAGTTCTTAGTATTTACTGTTTTTGTGAAATTATCTACATACTGCTAATAATATGTTCTTATCTTTCTTGATTTGGCAGCTTTAAGCAATCTGTATTGATTCTGTTATGGAAGATCATTTAGCACTCGTATACTTATCTACTCCCTTCTTCCTATATTTTGATAGCTTTGTTAATACTTGAATTTTTTTTTTTTTTTTTTTTTTTTTTGAGACGGAGTCTCGCTCTGTCGCCCACGCTGGAGTGCAGTGGCCGGATCTCAGCTCACTGCAAGCTCCGCCTCCCGGGTTCCCGCCATTCTCCTGCCTCAGCCTCCGGAGTAGCTGGGACTACAGGCGCCCGCCACCTCGCCCGGCTAGATTTTGTATTTTTTAGTAGAGACGGGGTTTCACCGTGTTAGCCAGGATGGTCTGGATCTCCTGACCTCGTGATCCGCCCGTCTCGCCTCCCAAAGTGCTGGGATTACAGGCTTGAGCCACCGCGCCCGGCCAATACTTGAATTTCTTAACTTAGTTAATAAACTTTGGGAGGAAAAAACTCTTATACTTTTATTTCCAGTTGCAACAACTCTACAAGACCATCTCAATTGTTCTCTTTGTGAGAGGAGTTAATTTTCTAACCATCCTGTCTACTTTGTCATCATCTTTTGTCAGATATATCTTTATTTTCATAGTCAAAGTTGTTCAAATTTATACTGTCTTAAAGCATAAACTAGGCTTGCAATGTATTTCCTATAAACTGATTCTAAAACATGAAAGATTAAAAAAAGGACAGTCACAGTATGAGTATCTAAATATTGTTCTTTTTTCCCTGGATTCCAATAGGAGATTGAATCTCTTTTCTGTGTTTGTGGCTTAGCAGACATTAAACTGAAGCCTTGCCCTCTCTAATTAACCAATTAACACATTTCCACCTTGTTTCCATTATCATCCAAAGAGATGTTGAAATCTGTCATCCACAGTTGACCTCCCCTTCAATTCTCTTTGCAGTAATGGATTTATTCCTTATAAAAATTCTGCACAATGACTTCGGTGGGATTCCAGGAGGAATATGAGGCAAATATGTTTAGACAGCATCTTCTCTGTTTTTTATGACCTTGATTCAAGACTTAATGCCATGCAGGTGTTCGAAACCTCCCACTTGAAATATCTTCATAAGTCCTGGGAAAAAGAAGAAGTGTTTGTGAAAGTGTTAAAAGTAGGGCGTTAAAGGTAAAGGGGCATGGAGTAAAGCATCAAAAGAGAGCAACAGAGAGAAGGGAAAGGGATTATGTATGGTAGCATGGGTCACTTAACTGAGCTAACTAAACCTAAATGAATTCTGACTACATTTGGGCTTGCATATGTAGAGGTAGATATTAATTTCACTTCTGAGAGGTAAGTACTTTTCAGTGAATATTATTTTTATGCTTTTAGAAATGTCTTATTGCTCCACTTGGTCTACATAAGAAACTTTGCTCAAATGTACCACTGATAATCCAACAACCACCTCCACACCTCCTTTCCCTGCACTTTCACTCTCTAATGCCTAATAGTAATAAGATTCTTCTCTCCTCTAATTGTGAGATTATTTTTTCAGTTAAACATTGAAACTACTTTGAGTTGCTTTCTATTTTTCCTTCAAATCTATGGAGCTCCAAACAACTACTTTCCAAATATATTGTTTAATGTGCTTCTTTCTTCTCAAAACACTAGAATTCATAGATTTCTTTGATATGGTAGGTGTATTAGTTTTCTAGGGCAGTCATAACAAAATATCACAGATTTGGTGACTTAAATAATAGAAATGTATTTTTTCACAGTTCTGGAGGTTAGAAAATTTAGGATCGAGTTTGATTTCTCCTGAGTCCTCCCTCCTTGGATTGCAAATGGTTGTCTTTCCTTTCTGTCTCATAGGGTCTTTTTTCTGTCTGCGCCCATCCTTGGGGATTCTCAGCATGTTCAAATTTCCTCTGCTTGTAAGAACAAGAGTCAAACTGGACCCACTCTAAAGACCTTTATGAGGCAATTAAGCCATGAGAGCTCCTCCTTTGTGATTGGTATTAAGATCCTTATAAAAGGAACATCGAGCAGTGTTTGATCTCTTGCTCTTCTGACTTTCAACATGTGAGGACACATCGTTCCCCTCTCCGGAGAATGCAGCAACAAGAAGCTATCTTGGAAGTGGAAAGACCAGGCCTTCAGTGGCTGATACCTTAATCTTGGACTCCCAGCCTTCAGAACTGCGAGAAATGAGTTTCTGTTCTTTATAAATTACCCACTCTCAAGTATTGTTTTAACAGCTCAGAAGGACTAAGACAGCATCCGAAAATGTAGTATTTCCTTTACTTACTAATGTAAGCATTTTGAGTAACTAACAAAGGTACACAAAGATAGATTACATGTGTGTATTACCCATATTTTGGCAGATCAATTATTACTACTCACTACTATACACAAGAATTCATGCTAGAAGTTTTAGTACTTACAGGACAATCAGACAACATTAAGTTACTGTAGTTTTAAGATTGATACAATTGTTTTGTTTTGTTCAAAAGGTTAAAGGCAAGATATCCCAGAAAAAGGAAAACACATCAGTCACTTCTAGATTCAACCTCAGTTATCAACCCTACAAAATATGTCAAACTTTAAATATAGGCATACATAATTTCTGATAGAAATAGAAGTGAGTAAAACCAATCCATTGCTTATGAAAATTGGAGCTTTTTACCCTCACAATCTAAGCAAACTTTTAAAAGAATGATCAGTGTAAATTTTCAACAACACTAATGATCAAGATTTTTCAATGATTTCTAAGTTATCTGACAGAATATTTTGGCCCCAAGGAATAAGTCCAAATGTTTGGTGAAAGATCTCAACAGAATAAAATGAGAATTGCCACATCAAAGCTTCTGTGTTTATAAAAGAAACAGCTGCGACTAAGGAGCCCGAGGGCAATGAATTAATATTCAAGGTTTTCCTTCTCAAATGGAGTTACGAATTTGAACATGTTCGCAAGAAAATATAATAAGCTCACAGTCATTTGAAATGATCTTTACAGATGCCATGTAAATATATACCAATCAGCTTTGCAATTAAATACCATATAATTAGTTCGGGGACTTCATGCCAAAATTATGTTGTAATTTTACTAAATTTAAATTGTGCACAGTGGTAAATGAGAATGAATGTTCCAAAATGATAACCCATTTTGCATATTTTACTGTACACACATGCACGCACATACACATACGCATACACACATATACAACAAAATCAAACCAATGCAAATCTGGAAAGAATTGTATAATCTCCATTATTGGCAACTCTAAAGAAAAATTACACAGGAATAACGAGTTTTACATTTAATTTCTCATATTTTATGTACCTCCAAAAACAATGTTGGCAAACAAAATTTGTTTTAATGTATGTTTTATTAAAATCAGAAGAATACTTATTCTACAATCATATTGTAAAATGCTCTGTTATTCATTCTTTATCTACTTTATTAAATGGCATGTATTTTGATTCCAGACGGTGCATATTACACAATGTCATTTATCAAAATTGTATGATTCCAAGCACATAAAACTCTTTAAAAAAATAAATTCTCTGAATTATTCCTTTTACAATTCTGTTTTCCCTCTGTTTTGTGGTGGTGGTGGTGATACTAATTTCTGATAGGGTGACATCTAACTGTATATGTGAAAAGAAATAAATATTCAGAGACCAGTATTCTTATTCTCTAAGTGGAAAGTCAGCCTCTACTCACAATTATTTTAATAAGCATTTATTGAGCTACATACTTTGTCTAGGGAAGTGTGAAAAGCTGTGTAATACAGTGGCTAAAAAAAATCATAAAGATGCCAGGAATAACAAAGAAAATAATTAGTCTAATGTGAACAGAAGATAATATAGTTAAAATATTATTCTGTGCCTATATGACATTTTAAAAATTCAGAAACTAGAACTCCTATGATCATTTCGGCCCTTGTCTAAGAGGGTAATCTAGTCATTGAGTTTATAGCTGAGATTAAAATGAAAAATAAATTTAAAGAAAAAAATGCTATTTTTAATCACCAAAAGTAAACTGGAAAATGTATAGATAACTTTGTAAGTATACATGGATCTAATTCATGTTGCCCAGTAAATAGTAATAGAATCTTTAACTACATATATAAGCCAATAAAATTATTATAAATAAGAAATCAAAGATGTTAATTCTCAGTCTTCAAAGGAGAAAAAATAAATTGTAGAATCAAGTAAAACAAAGAAATTCTGTCCACTTCTATTCCTAGTTTATTTTAGCCACAGGGAATGTGTTTTCACATCCTATACTTGGTGACAAGTAAATAATAGATTATATTTGTCAGTCACACCATTGACTCACTTCTTGTCTGATTTCAGACTCCTTATAACATATCTAGACTATAATGCTTTCATTAGTTAAGTGTGATTAATAACAGATGCTATAGTAAAAATGGTCGATTGGCTACACCAAAATCCATTCCCAAATCCCATTTTCTTTTTCCCATTTCTCTATAGAGACTGGAAAGGATAAATTACTTACATCCCATTCTCCCTTTGTCCTAATTTTATATATCCATAAATTAGATTCTAAGACAAGGATTTGGGTGTCGACAGCTAATGTAAGTTATCCCTGGAGTAAATTAAGGGGTAATTGAGGCAGAAAAGCAAGAAAAATTAATGGAGAATGTGGTAATGAATGTTGGACAACTGAGGATGAAACACAGTGGGGGCTGTCTGAGAGACTATGTAGGACACCTCTTGGAAATATCCAGTGTGGAGTAGAGAAGCTATGGCCTTTATATAATTACTTCCATTCTTACCAATTCAATTTCTCTCCTGTATAAAATGGGCAATTGAACACGACTGCGTCAAGAGTAATTGGAGGTGAAGGTATAGTCTGAAAAATGTCATGTTAAAACATGTGCTTTAATGTGTATATAGCATTGCAAAGTTGTCCTGGTAGTAGGTACAATACAGAATCTGAATAGGGTACCTGAGTTTCTTAACTCATTCTGTCCTTGCCACTTGCTGATAGCAAAATGGAATAGTCTTTCTGTCTGGGCCTTAGAATTTTTTGTTTATTAAAAGAATGTGAGCTTGAAACACTGATGAAACTAACTGCTCTTCCAGTTCTAAGTTCCAAGGGTATTTGATTAAATACATTTTTAGGAGGTTGACAATAATTCTACTCTTTCTTGTTTGGGCCCAAAAATCTTCATGTCCACATTTACCTTGTTTCATTAAAGAGAAAACAGAATACTTTTCCAATGTCAAGAAACCATCTGAAAAGTGAATAAATTATCACTGCTAAAACAAAATCTCTCCACAGGAGAAGACAAATCATCTGTTAAAGTAATTGTACAGGTTCACAAATGTTCATGATAGTTCATGTAGTACAAGCAATATTACCTCAAGGTTTGGAAAAAAAGTTACTCAATGTTTCATTTTGAATTTTAAAAAGAGAAAAAGAAAAGGAATGATAGCATGTGTAAGTAATAAAAAAAAAACTCAAACAAACCCAGATCCTCAAGAAAGCCTTATGATTAAAATTGTTTCCCAAAATACTGTATTATTGATGCCAGATGTTAATCATGAAAGCAGAAAATAAAGAACTCATAGAGAGAGAAAGCTGCATTTTAAACAGTAGGAAGTTAACTTATGAAAATAAAGAGCCAGAGCAAGTCTGGTTAGGCAATAAACCTTCTGTAACATATTAAAACATTTTTTTCCATTGACAACCATAGTTTATATAGTCAAAATCCTTTTTGCTGGGGGAAATACATAAATTTTGGATAGAGTTTTAGGCTGCCAGAGGTTAGCAGCCATGTGATTAAAGCTAAAAGAAAGTTACTTTTAAGAGATTTCTAAGAGCTTTCTTTTTTGTGCACTTTATTGTCCTATAATCAGATTAGTCTCAATTATCACCACTAGCTGTATCTCTAAATTCTGCCCTTCTCATATAATTTAAATCCATGTTTCAGAGCTTTTGTAATATCTTGACATGATTGCTACTTAAGCACCACCAATTTAGTATGCCCAAACTTAGTTTTTTTTCCGCTAACAGTTCTTTACTCTTGCTAATTTCCCTTTTGATCAATAATGCATATTTTCATTCAATCATTTTTTCCTTCAGTTAATCATCTCTTTAGTCATTGAATATTTAGTGTCTTCCAGGAGGTAGATATAAAACCTACAGCATGTACACAGAACAATGAAATTATAGTGCCTGCTCTTAAGGAGTCTAGCAGAGGATTGTCATGTATGGTAGTTACAACACAATGGAATAAGTATATCATTGGTGTTAATGAAGCCTACAGCATTTGTTTACTCTAAAATTTCTCAAGAAGGTGCATTGGATAGAGTCACATGACTTGAAAGTTGAATGACTTTTTCACAGACTACAAAAAGAAGCAGTGATACAGTATAAACCAACCAAAGAGATGGGGGAAGTGAAGTGTAGCATGTCTAAACTCTAGATTCTTGCTTCAGAGGATATCGTTCTAGTTATCCCCATTTTTGTGTGTGTTGTTATCACATGTATTACATCCACATATGTTATAATTCCCATACAAGAGCATTATAAGTTTTGCTTTAGGGTCACATATAATTATTTTAAACAAGTAGAATAAAATATTGTTGCATGCTTATGTATATATTTTTCATTTATGATGTTCCACATTTCCTTCTCCAGCTTCAAGCTTTTCTTTCAGCCTGAAAAAAAAGTATTAGCACTTCTTCTCGAAGTATTAAACACTGCCGACCTACCCTTTTTGAAAATTTATTGAAAATGCCTTTATTTTACTTTTATTTTACATTGGTTTTTCAATTATTGTGGGTATATGATAGTTACATATATGTATAAGGTACATGTGATATTTTGTGTATTGATAAAATCAGGGTAATCATCACATTAGATATTTAGCTCTTCTTTTTGTTAGGAACATTCCAATTTCACTCTTTCAGTTATTTTAAAATACATAATAAATTACTGTTAACTGTAGTCACGGTATTGTGCTACCAAATCCAGGATCTTATTCATTCTATCAAACTGTATTTTTGTACTCATTAACTATCCTCACTTTATCCCTGTCTCCCCATGACCCTTCCCAGTCTCTGGTGACCATTATTCTACTCTCTATCTTCGTGAGTTTGATTTTTTTTTTTTTAGCTCCCACATACGAGTGAGAGCATGTGATAGTTGTGTTTCTCTGCCTGGCTTACTTCCTGTATTTTTGGATAATTACTTTTGTCTGTATATTAACTTCATAGTAGACATCATTTCAGCACTTAAAGATGTCAGTCCACTGTCAGCTGACCTCTATTTTTTTTTTTTTATCAAAAGTCCATTTTATTTACATTGTTCACCCCTCTAGACAATATATCAAATCTGACATATTTTCTCTGTCTACTTTTAGGATATTCTTTGTTTTTTATTTTTAATAGTTTATCACTTAATAAAACTAGTTGTGTGTGTGTGTGTGTGTGTGTGTGTGTGTGTGTTTGTACTTATCTTGCTTGGGGTTTGCTGAGAATCTTCTATATGACAGTAGTTGTTTGTCACCACTTTTAGAAAAAATTTCAGGCATCATTCCTCTGTTATGGACTAATTTATGTTCTCCCCAGATGTATATATTAAAACCCTAACTCCCAATATAACTATATTTGGACATAGGCACTATAAGAAGGTAATAATGACTAAATAATGTCATTGGTGGGACCTTAATTCAATAAGACTGATGTCCTTGAAAAAAAAAAAGAGGGGGGTGGGCAACACAGATCTCTCTCTCTCTCTCTTCTCACACAGAGAAGAGGCCGTATGTGAGGACACAGTGAAAAGATGGCCATCTACAAGTCAGGAAGAGAAGCCTCAAGAGAAACCTACCATCACCTGACAGCACCTTGATCTTGCACTTCTAGTCTCTAAAATTGTGAGAAAATAAATTTCTGTTGCTTAAGCTACCCAACTTGTGGTACTGTGTCCCAAGGACACTAATGTGTCCTCTAAATATCTCCCCAACTCGTTATTTCTCTCCTTTCCTTCTTGGATTTCAATTACGTGTATCTTAGACCCCTTGATATAATCTCAAAAATCACGGAGACTACTCTTTTATTTCCAACTTCTCGTCTGTCTTTCCTATTCAGATCTGATATATTTTTAAAATTCACATATTCTTAAACTTAGTAACCATTTACTCTGCCATATATAGGAGCATTTTTAATACTACATATTGTTTTGCTCATTTGGAAAATTTCCATTGGGTTATTTTCTACAGTGCCATTTTTTTTTTTTTTTTTTTTTT
>NW_016804447.1:2348651-2371110 GCF_001698545.2 Rhinopithecus bieti | reverse complement strand
TTTTTTTTTTTTTTTTTTTTGCGAAGATCCCTTATCTACCTATTTATTATGACCATATTTTACTCAAGTTCTCAAACTTTTTTATCTATAATTATTTAAGTTTTTGCAATTTAATTTTAATATTCAAGGTATTTCACCATTGGTTTCTGTTAACTGCTTTTTCTCTTAAATATGAGTTGCAATTTATATTTTTTTGCTGTCTACTACCTTTTCATTACATCATCAGTATTGTTAATGACACATTGTAGAGACTGCAGTTTACCTTTTTTTAAGATTTTTTTTTTTTATTCTGGTAGAATAAATTATTAACTTGCTTGGTTCAAACTCAAAATTCTGATTTTCTAGAAGTGGGCATCAGTTGAAACTATGCATTTATCTCAGTCTTCCAGTTGTTGCTTTTCACTGTGTTCTCTGAAGTTTCCCCTGCATGTGTGCAGCTCAGTAGTTAGAAAATGATTTTGGTGGAATACATGTACAGATGTGGGGCTCTTTTCTCTGTTATTCCTTCTTTCAGGATCTCCTTTCTTACTCTTCTCAACTCAGCAAAATTCCAGCTTGTATTATATATCAACTTAAGAGTGCCTTGGACCCATCAAATTTTCTCATTTTTTTCTTTTTTTGTGGTCTTTAGTAAGTTGTATGTTGTAAGTACTTGTTTATTTCACACCGTTTTTAAAAATGTATTTGTATATATTCTGGGCCTTTGGTTGCACTATTGAGTGATATATCATACAGAGTCTGCTGCATGGCCTGCCTCTGGACTCTGAGTTGTGATTTATATAATATTACCTTAGCAATCATAAATTTGAGTCGAATTGAAAATTTTGTTTGTCTCATAGCATTTTGACTAAAGAATATGTAAACAAAAATGTTGATAAAATTAAGTTGCTAAGATTCAGAATTTTACATAAAATTTATTGTTTATAAATTATCATCAAATAAAATTTTTCAGGAAAAAATGGCGATTTCTCTGTTTGAAATGTTTCTATACCTGGCACCAATTCATAGTATGGAAATTTTGAGTATTTTGCTAAAAAATTTGAAATAATTTATCTTAATTTATCCCTTGTAGATGCAAGTAAAATTTAATTTTTCAAGTTAGCTGCCAACAGTGGGGTTGGGGTAGCTTACTACAAGGATCCAATGGGGAATATATTGTGAGGAAATATGAAACTACAGCATACAACCTTAGAATAAGAAAAATCATAGTCGTGCAAGGCATCACAAAGACTGGAAGTAGATTCTAAGAAGATCTAGATAATTCAGTACTGGTTAGCCTTTAATTTACTGCTACTATCTCTAAACATCTGTTCTTCATTCTTTCCCCAGAACCAACTTATTTCCTGAATTGCTTCTGCTTCCTCCTAACTTTGCTTTTCTTGTGATTTCTAATGTTTCTGTGCCTTTTAAGCTTCAGATCACTTTGCCTGTGAATAAAGATTCCGTATTAATTGAGATATATGCAGTTAGTTAATAGAAACCCAGAGAATATTAGCATTATCAGAAACCACAATTTATTGGTGTACAGAACAGACATGTAAGAGTTTATTATTGAATTCTGAAATAGTTGTAACAGGGGCTTAAATAATCTCTTTCTCTGTCTCAAACAAGCTTGTTCCATGTAATGGACTAGATTGACGCTACCAGTTCTAGAATTGCATTTCGTATAGTGACCTAGATGGAAGGGAATGTATATTCCAATTGCTTCAACGTAATATCCTCAAGGAGGATTCTGATGGACTCTAATTGACACAACATATTATGAGCCTGTCTCTGAACAAATCTTTGTGTCATACCTGTAGCAGTAGGGGCACGGCCAGTTTCAGACCCTCCTGAACCATATTCAGCAGGTTTCTCATAAGTAAGATTGTTCTATATCTAGAAAAAAAAATCTGGAAATAATTATTAGACATGAACAAAAAGAATAGAAAGCAACCATACACTGTAGTACCTAATTAGGATTCTGACAATGATCACATTGCTGTTCAGAGTATTTTCCACTGAGCAACCTCATAGTCTCTCATGGATATACTTTTCTTGGATGCAACATTCAGTCATAATCTGATAATAAGTGCTTATGAGTGGTGTCACACTGTACAAAACTAGACATAGAGGAGTCACACTGTACAAAACGAGGCATTGCTTAGGAGTGGTGTCCCACTGTACTAAACTAAGTGTAGGCTTTCACTGTCATAAAAGCCCTGAGTGGACCTGCTTCCCTTGCAAGTGGTCTTGGGCTTGGCCAATATCATTATCGTCATATCTAGTTGAATAAATATTATTTTAGATAAAGTCAGTTGGTTATATTTCTATTATAAATTCCAAATGTATCATTACTCTTTTCAAATGTCTGTTTAATATGTTTATACATTGGTGCCTTAATTCTTATTACAACGACAGCTATAAGATAGTGACATTTTATAAATATGATCATATGGCATGTAGCTCTGCTTGATTAGGGTTAATAATTAGGTGGACTGGAGAGGTAAGATAATTGTATCCAACAAATTGTCTCTTTAAAATGAACATTTTGGACTCCTGGATTGACTGTGATTCATTCCATAAAATTAAACAATTCCAGAATTATAAATTTTATTGAAACCAAAGATAACCCTTATGCAAAATGACCATTTAGACACAGGAAGAGATAGAATAAATTTCATACAGAATAACTAGATAGAATAAATTTCATACAGAATTACTGTAGTACTATTTTTTACTAAACTCCAATGTGCATTAAACTTCTGAATGACCTTATAACTTCATATGTTAGTGTTCAGTAAAAATATGTCAATATTTAAATCAAATAAGCTAGTATTTATTGGACTCATAAACATCTTGAGCATAATGATGAGTATTGTTGCACAGGAGAAGAATAATGCATAGAAAAATAAAGAGTAAAACACAAAATATTTAATTATTTGGTTTTAATACAAAATAGGATACCAACAGGGTACAATTATCCTTCTTATGTTTAAGCATTTTCAGTAAAATAATTGGGGCATCATGATTTGAATGCCAAGTCAGAAAAGTATCACATTCAAAACCAAAACACAAAACAGAACAAACGTTTCCTTCTTTTCTGTCTGTAAACCTAGAAAAGGCTTAACTTGGAAATCTAAGTTACAAATTAATATTCAATAATTCTGAATTGCTCAGTAAAATTAAAAGGAAATTATTTTTCCTCAACTAAATATTCTTCATGCATTCCTTACAATAAAAGATATGGTCGGACTGATTTACTTACTAATCATAAACACTTGTCTAAACACAGTTTTTTCATAAAGTTCATAAAAAGTTCA
Source organism: Rhinopithecus bieti (assembly GCF_001698545.2). Classification (NCBI taxonomy): domain Eukaryota; kingdom Metazoa; phylum Chordata; class Mammalia; order Primates; family Cercopithecidae; genus Rhinopithecus; species Rhinopithecus bieti. Next base: position 2,367,808 of record NW_016804447.1, on the reverse strand, counting down.
CCCTACTTCCCAATCCACATGTTTGAAATGTTCCACAGCCCTTACCTTCAGTGGGACACAGCAACAGAAGACTCCAACTGTCACTATCAACTTTCCCCAATTTTTAAAAATTTGACACTTTCAATACAAATCTTTTAAAACAGCAGCAGTGCCACATCATCATTTCATTTCTTAGGCATAATATTTACAAAATACTCATGTAGGGATCACATATTCCCTTCTACAAATGAGAAATAAAAAGTGATTCCCCGATAGACCATGTGGTTTCAAGTCAACAAGCAGGCCAGAGGCCACTGCTGCATTAATATTCTCAAAGGTAACATTTGTGGTAAATTGTTTTTTGTATCAGTCATGATCTCTATTTCATTTCATGAGATACTTTCCCTAACTTTGCAATTTAAGAGATAGAAAATTTTGCAACTGAAGTCAGAAATGTCTACGCATATATACATTTATGTTCATATAAATGTTCACATTTGAGAATATATAAACATATGTTGAGATTTTGGAACAAATTTTAATTCAAAACATTGTAAACTTAAAACAAATAAAAGTGAAACATTGTATGTCTGTATAATTGTGTAGTGCTTAAAGTTCATCCAGTACTTCAGATTTTCTTTAGTTACTCTTACCTTTAGAGTAAAATTTCATGAAAATTTTGTCCTCCCATACTTTTTACACTTCTTCACTTCTCTTTACCCTTCCTTTAATCCAAGTAACTCTAATTTGGCTCCTAATCCTACCGTATTACTGGAACTGATTATCACCAGGGACATCCATGTTGCTAACTTCTATCTTTAACTTGAACTGTGGCGGTTAATTGTCTTTCCAATATCTATTCTCTCCTTCTGTACTAAGAGAATTGCAATTTTCTTTGGTGTGGCAATGTTCTATCCAATACCCACCACCCGCTACATTTCCTGGTTTCAATGCAGTAGTGTTTCCTCACATAATGTCCGCCCGATGAGATGTAAATTGAAGACAACATTCAGAGTATGTTAAGATTTACAGATACAGGCATCATATCCATTGTTTTGTTGCTTCCATCTTTTTTTCTGCTTGTAAAATGAACAGAAAGTTAGAGCTGGTGAAGCATTTTGTTACTACAGCTTCACAGAAAAACCTTTTTTTACATAGAGTATAATAGAATCCTTAACTGATGCAACCTCTTTGCTTAATTCACAATGTCTTTTTTATGGAATCACGGTCTTCCCTTTGTTTGTGACACATTAATACATCTGTTTTCCTCATGCATCTCTGTCCCTTCTTATTTGTCATACTGAATTTGCTTTGCTTTGTGTTGCTTTCACTTTGTCTTTATTTAGGTACTTATTTTATGTTTTCACTTTCCTGTTGTCTTGCTGTTTTTTCTTTGATTGCTTATATTCTGCTTAATTCTGTGACTTAGGTCAAATTAATCTCAAATTACTTAAACTCTCTATGCCTCAGGTTTCTTATTTTTAATGTAGAAATAATAAAATTACCTACCTCATAGGGGTTTAGCGAGAATTAAATGAGATAATATGTGTCAATCAACACTTTAGAAATGTTTTTGACACAAAACGTAGAAAATTATTTAGCCAAATGATGAAAGATGTGAACAAAATGTATCGACACAAATTTGCTAAAAAATCTTCATTTACTTTTTGAACATCTATGGGAAGTGTAATTTTTTTCCATTTCAACCCTCATATTGTGTCTCCTTTCTCGTGTTTTTTTCTTGATCAAATTCATAAGAAATTTGTCAATTTGATTAGTTTTTCAAATACCAAATTAAGTGTTCTTGATTTTTTTCTATTTTTGTTTTGCACTTTATTATTTAATTTTATATTCTCATTATTTTCTACCTTCTTTCGTTTGGTGAACTTTTCTGTCTTGTATCTAAACACTTTACATAAATACCTACATCCTTGATATTTTATATTTTCTTCAGGTTAAATGTATGCACTTTAAGCTACTAATTTCCTCCTACTAATGACTAGCTACATCCCATGGGCTTTGATATACAGTATTTTGTTATAATTGAGTTCAAAATATTTTAATTTGACCCATGAGTCATTTATAAATGTATTTCCTAATTTCTCATTGCCTTAGTTATTGTTTTGTTATGGATTTGTAGCTTACTTCCTCTAGTCAGAGACTATATTACACAAGATTTTGGTGCTTTAAAATGTCTTCAGACATGCCTTATATAGCTCAGCAAATGTTCAATTTTTGTAAATATAATGTATGAAACTAAAAATAATCTGTATTCTGCTATTTGAGGTGCAGCGTTCTATGTTTGTTACGTTGTGTTTGTAGTAGACTTCACAATTAGTCCCAATCCTCTGCCCCTCTCTTCATCTTCATCTTTTCCACGGCCTCATCATGAATAGAATATATGTCTTTGTCAGGTGATTATGGCCTTGGACATATAATTTGTTTTGGTGAATGCCATGTGGGCAGAAGGAATAGTCTGCCAGTTTGGAGCTAGGCCTTGAGAAATCTCACAAATTCCCAATTGTTTTGTTGTAATTTTTTCCATTCTCATGAAATAAGCATATTCCATCTAACTTATCCATCCAAGGTAGGGCAAAGCCATTACACCTAAAGCAACCTGAAGGAGTCCTAGGCAACCTCAGATCCCTGACAATAAATAATTGATATTTTAAGTTATGAAATTTTCAGTGGGCTGTTATGTGACATTATTGTGATAATAGCTAGCTGTTGCAATTCTGTTCTTCAAATTTTCTAAATCCTTGCTAGTATTTATCTCTGTTCTCCATATCAATTCAATTCACCAAAAATGCACTTGGACATTGAATTTATCAATATTGTTTCAAAATGTTATCCTCCTATAGATTTTGTGTTGGCCTGTGTTATGACATTTTATTGCAAAAGCTTCCAGATATACTAGAGATTTGAAAGAATATTACATTGAATACTCATATATTCACCACGATTTCAGAATTAACATTCTAACCTACTTATTTTTATATTTATCATATGTAAATTCTTTTAGCCATCCATTAACCACTTCATTTTTTGTCACTTCTCAAAATAAATCCCAGATATGGGGATACTGATATTATTATTATAACAGCATATATAATAACTATATATTGATATATGTTATATTAGGGTATTTTTCCTTTTGTTATAAAGTCTGCATACAATGAAATATGTAAACATTTAGTATGCATTTGCTGAATTTTAACATACGTATACATCTGTGTATCAAATTATTACTAGGATATAGAATATTAACAACAACCCAGAAATTTCCTTCATTGGCCTTCCCAGTCTCTTGACCTCAATTTCCTATAAACACCCACTCTTCTACTTTTCTTCTATTATAGATTTATTTGTGGTATAGTCTGAATGTGTCCTCCAAAATTTGTATGTTAAAACTCAATTGTCAATGTGATACCGACTGAGCATCCTTAATGTGAAAACTTGAAATTTGAAGTACTCCAAAATCTGAAACTTTTTGAGTGCTGACACATTGCCACAAGTAAAAAAATTTGACGCCTAACCTCAAGTGATAGATCACAGTCAACACTGTTTCACACACAAAATTATTAAAAGTATTATATAAAATTACTCTTAGTCCATTTGCATTTCTATAAATGAATAGTTGAGACTGAATAATTTATGAAGAAAAAGGGTTTATTTGGCTCCCAGTTCTGCAGGCTGTACAAGAAGCATGACACCAGCATCTGTTTCTGGTGGAGGCCTCAGGATGCTTCCACTTACAGTGAAAGGGAAAGAGAAGCAGGCATTGCATGGTGAGAGGAGGAATATAGAGGAGAGGACGTGCCAGATTCTTTTTAACAGTCAGATCTGGCGGGAACTAATATAATGAGAATTCACTCACTACCATGAGGACAGCACCAAGATGTTCATAACGGATCAGTCCCCATGACCCAAACACCAGCCACCAGGCCCACCTCCACATTGGGGATCACATTTCAACATGAGATTTGGAAGGGACAAATATTCAAACTATATCTGTTACCTTCAGTTTATACGTATAAGGTATATATGAAACATAAATTTTGTGTTTAGATTTGGTCCCATCCTCAATTATGTATATGCAAATATTCTGAAATTCAAAAAATATCCCAAATCCAAAACACTCCTGGTATATACAGTTTTTGATGAGGGATATTCAACCTGTAATATTAAGAGGTGGGGCTTTAGGAAGTGATTAAATCATGAGAGTGGAGTCCTTATGGATGGGATGAGACCCGTACAAAAGGGCTTGAGGGGGTGAGTTCATCTCCTTTCATTTCTTCTGCCATGTGAGAACACAGCAATTGTCTCCTCCAGAAGATGCAGCAACAAAGCACCATCTTGGAAGCAGAGACATGGCCCTCACTAGACACTTTAATCTTGGACTTTTGGCCTCCAGATCTATAAGAAATAAATTTCTGTTGTTTATAAATTACCCAATCTCAAGTATTTTCTATAGCAACTCAAACAGACTAAGACAATTTGCTTGTTCTAGAATTTGATATGAATATAATCATAGAACATATATATCCTTTGTAAAAGTGACATGACTTAGATGTTGTGCCCTCCAAATCTCATGTTGATATGTGACCTCCAATGTCATAAGTGGGGCCTAGTGGGAGATATTGGGTCATGGGGATGGATCCCTCATAGAATGGCTTGGTGCCCTCCCTGCAGTAACAATTGGTAATGAGTTCACGTGAGATCTAATTGTTTAAAAGAGTGTGACACCTCTCCCCGTCTCTCTCTCTCTCTCTAGCTCCCTCTTTTGCCATGTGACACACCATTTCCGCTTCTCTTCTGCTGTGACTAAAATCTTCCTGAGGCCTCACCAGAAGCTCAGCAGATGCTGGTGCCATGCTTGTACAGCCTGAAGAACCATGAGCCAAAGAAATCTCTTTTCTATGTAAATTACCTAGTCTTAGGTATTTTTTTAGAGCAACATAAAACAGACTAACAAAATAAGCCTTCTTTAAATCAGTATAATTTTTTTTTTTTTTAAAAGGTTTAAGGTGAGTTTGCCAATAATCCATTCTTTTTGTTTATTATGTAGTATTTTGTCCTTTTTTGAAAAAAATCTATGTTGACAACCGTTACCTTTGCTTTTTATTTGTTTAGTTGATTCATATTTAAAGGAATTGATGCACTTAATTTTTGGTCTATGACTTTTTTACTCTTTATTTTCTACTTGTATTCTGGTTTTATTTGATCCTCTATTCCTTATTCATTTTGATTATTTGAGTGTGTTTTATAATTCTATTTTAATGTATCTATTTATGTTTTAGTCATCCAACCTTTTCTGTTGTATTATTAGGGGTTGCTCTAAGGATTAGAATAGGTAGCCTGGAATTTTTAGAGTTTATATTGTTGCTCATTCCATTGTGATAACTCATGTTTGAATAACATATTTTTCTGCTAGCTTGATTATTTGAAGGAGATTTTTCTGAAGGCTGCACCACTGGTATATTTCAGGCTGGTTGGAAATGATTTTTATTCCCTAGGCTGATGTTTGCAAAACATTTATTAGCTTTTACTTCTCCGAAAATATTGAGCTTAACAGCGGCAGGCAACTTACAATGATGTGAAGAATCTCTCATCCCCCCTGGACTAACCTGTCTGTGTGTTGTCTGTAAGATTTTCCACTCCTTATTCTGCATCTTTTCATTCTCAAAACTAAGCCAGACCTGGAGAAGCACCCCCACTCCCATCAGTCCAGGCACCCTATTGCCAATTTTGCAAACAAGAAACTGTTTCTTTTGAATCTTAGGATTGTGCCAGTTACTTAACAATAAGTCATGCTTATGGCTTTTTAATTAAGTTGTGTAACCACAAGGATGCTTTCTCTATACCCCTATTGGTATGCACTATTTGGACAATCCTTTCTTCTCTTTAATATATTAGAGTTCTTGCTAATACATCTATGCTTTTGTTAATTCATTTTTATAGAAGAGACTTAATGTCTCTATTTCTTATCCCTCATGTTGCCTCTGAATGATTTTTCAAGAAGGGAATATTGATTTTACCCAGCCACACTAAATATAAAAATTCACCCTCTCAGTAACTTACTTTCCTCATAACCTATTTTATTTTCTATAGACTATATCATTACCTAAAATATTCTTTTGTGTATATTACCCCAACTTGAAAAGTAAACTCAATTAAAACAGGAATTTTGACTGCCTCAGTTGTTCTGCACTTACAGTGCATAGGAAAACTAATAACATTATAATTGACAGATATTTATTGAGACAGAGTTTAGGAAATATCTGTTTAAAACCTAAATTTTCACTTAAATAAAACTAACGTTTTATTAAAAGTATGGTATACTCCCAATTCATTGTATGAGATACAGATTTAGGTAGTTTACATTTATAAGTTTAAAATTTATGTTTTAATGTGATGCCTACACTCACAACATCACCCATGATTTCACATAAATTGTTAGACAGTATGAGGCTAACTTTTCAAAGGAATCAAATTGCATTTGATTTTATAAAAGATTAAGTGATAGAACTGATTTATATGGATATGATGAAAATCACTAAAGTGGTCTGGAAACAGTGAAGTTTGGAAAATATTGCATTGATTCATATATTTAAACAAGGAATTACTAAGCCACACTAGTCTGTAACTATAAAATGAGATTACCTTTCTTTATTACTCAGATTGCAACTATCCCAATCTCTTACCTTCCCAAACAGTCTTTTCCCATGGCTTCTCTCTCCAAATATCCTGTAAGACCCCTATCCCTGCCACTGTTTACCTACTATCTTCAACTAAGAAAATAGGAACTCAGGCCCTCAGCAAGGCAGCTCCACACTGCTGACTTAAAAGAGGGTCTGCAGGAAGAAAAAGGTAAGGATTCTATGTGTTAGCTTGTTTTAGTTGGATTTAGGGTCTTACCAAAGGAGTGGCCTGTTTGAGGAAGGCAGTGATGAGTTGGGTTTTGAATACATTCTAATTTTACTTATATTCTGCAAGCCCTGTACGCAGAGGTTGTCTCCTCATAAGGCTGCTCATAGACATCTCTGCTAAAAGCTCTGAAGCTTCTCCCACACTTTCTTCCACATCTTCTTCTAGCCCTTCCACCCCACAAGGGTAAATTATTCTTCTGAATGGTCACATTTTAGGATGAGGACTCAGATTATCCAAAAAGCTTACCAAAGATATCAGGAAGTATACAGGCTAATAATAATGCTGTATTTAACTTCTTTCTTCTCGATATTCCTCATATGTGGAACTCCCTGGGAAAATCTACCAGGAAGAGGAATAGTGGTCAAGGCAGGATGTCAGCATCTAGCTTGGTGTAATGGTTAATTTTATGTGTCAAATTAACTAGGCTATAAATGTCCAGTAGTTTGGGCAAACACTGGTCTAGCTGTTGCTAAGGTATTTTATAAATGTAATTAACATCTACAATCAGCTGACTTTACATAAAGGAGATTAGTCTCGATAACGTAGGTTAGGTTTATCCAATCAGTTGAAGGCCTTGAATGGGAAAACCGAGGTTTGGCAGAGAAGAAGGAATTCCGCCTTAAGACTGTAAAAATCTAGAAATTCTGCCTGAGTTTCCAGTATGACATCCTGCCCCATAAATTTCAGACTCAAAGCTACATCAACTCCTGCCTGTTTCCAGTTTATTGGCCTGCCCTAGAAATTTGGAACTTGCCAGTCCCCACAATTCTGTGAGCCAATTTCTTAATATAAATCTCTATGAGATATATACATACATTCTGATGGTTCTGTTTCTTAGAAGAACCCTGACATAAGGGACATTGACACTTACCCTGAGTTATATCATATACCTAGCTAACTGTTATAGGAGGATGTTGGTCACAGATCTGCTTAAAATAGACTTTGCTATAACAGAACCCACAAATACCTTATTATGTTACATACTGACTCATACTAGCCACTGTAAACCACAGAAAATTCTTTATGCACACTTTACAGAAATTCTAGGCTCTGCTATGCCTTAAAACACATGCCTTTAAGATTTCAAGCTACTTCAAGGATATCACATTAGATTTCAAAGGATTAAAAGGGAGATTTCAGAGGTCAAGGGAGTGGGTCCCTTGACCCACTCCCACTACTCCAAGACTCTACACATATGCTCCCAAATTCTCCTTGATTAAGTTAGATTCAGTTACCTTCAATGAAACTTCATTTGAATTCCCCAAGAGAGGTATTAAGTATTGTACATTTGCTTTTTTTAATGAACATTATATTCCATGCCATTCTAGAAATTCCAAGATTTGCAAGCTTCTATGAGTAATCTTTGTAGTGAATTGTTAGGGTGTGAAAAAATTTATTTTTCCTCTTTCCTATTCAAGTGCTGAACTAATTAGAGTTGACAGCCAAATGAAGCATGCTCAGTTAATTTGAATTTTAGGTAAGCAATGTATAATTTTTTTAGTACAACTACATTCCAAATATATCACAGAACATACTTATTATTAAAAAAAGTCATGTATTCAAAATTCAAATTTCACTGCGTATACTGTATTTTTATTTGGTAAGCCTGGTAATACTCAATAGTAACTGAGAAGTACAATTACAGGGTAAATCAGACAAGAGAGTAAAATATTACATTTGCTATTGATATAAGAATAACTGGGCACAGTGGCTCACGCCTGTAATCCCAGCACTTTGGGAGGCTGAAGCAGGTAGACTGAGCCCAGAAGTTCAAGACAAACTTGGGCAACACGGCAAAATGCTGTCTCTACTAAAAATAAAAAAATTAGCTGGGCATGGTGGTACGCGCTTGTGTTCCCAGCTACTTGGGAGGCTGAGGCCAGAGGATCAGCTGGGCCTGGGAAGTTGAGGCTGCAGTGAGCCATAATTGCACTACTGCACTCCAGCCTGGGTGACAAAGTGAGGGCCTGTTTCTTAATAATAATCATCATAATCGTGAAAAATATTTATAAAATAATTAATATGTTCCAGAGATTTTTGACTTTAATACTGATCTGAATACTATAATAAATTATAACCATGAAAACTTCAAGAGCTTTGAATTTTCCAGGTAGCATAGTTCAAATTTGCTCAGATCTAGAAAGGGTTGAAAGCAGATAACATTTTTTTTTAATTTAGGAACTAAAATCTTTGAAAAGTGGAAATTGTATAAAAAATAACTTTCAACATATATCATTTTAATTGTAATTTTAGCACATATAGATAAACATCATTAACCTCTGGGTGTATTTCTGTGTGTGTGTGTTTGTGTGTGTGTGTGTGTGCAGGCATGTGTGTATGTATGTACATCTGCACCGAATTTTATATATACATATATATACACATATATGTATATATGTGTGTGTATTTACATATATACATATATGTATATATGTGTGTGTGTATATACATATATAGAATGACGAATTGGTATTATATTCTGTCTTCTGCCTTCTTCCAACCTCTCCAGCTCTGAAGCTTTTATATTTTCTTACTCATTTTAGATTTCATAATACAGATCAATGACTTATATGTCAACATTCAATAACACTTCTTAAAAGAATAAAGGAAAGGCTATTATAAAAATGATAAATGGTAGAAAAGTTAGGAAAACTAAAAGTATTTCTCACTGAGTGGCTAGAATGGTACGTCATAAAAACAAGCATTCAGTAAATGGTACCAGCTCAAGTGCTCACAAGATGACAAGAGGTGTAGCAGTCACCAGTACTAAGTACTGTTTCTAGCCATAGAAGCTGTGAATGTTGGAGGAAACAGGTGATTTGGATGGTCTTTACTTGGATCTGATGTACTTCTGCACTAATTCCACTCAATGAAATTAAGTTGAAGCTGATCAGTCTTCTTTCAACAAACACTGATTGGAGCCTTTCTTTGCTCCAGAGACAGAGACGGGAAAGTAAAAATGATCGTTGTCACCACAGAATTCCACTCTGGGGAAATTAAATTAGACAATAAATACCAAATATTCAACAAGTAATATGTAAAATAAAGCAGTATACTACGGAGGAAAAAACAACAGGAAACATATTTGAGTGAGGAGCAGCTATGAAGCCTCTCTGAGACATAAGTGATCAGTGGTGGTATTTTGAAAGGAGGAAAAGCACATAGAAAACAAAGGGAACAACCTAGACAGGGAAACGGTAGTGAGAAATAATTTGGCTTATTGGAGGAAGTGAAAGACTAGTGTGACTCCATACATGGAAAGTGAGGCAAGTGACAGGGCAGCATGAGGTTGGAAAGGCAGGAGGCCATGTTGCAAAATATTTTTTAGGCTACATAAAGGATTCATTATTTAATTCTAAGCACAAGCAAGAGTTACTGCTGTGTTATAAATGACCAACAATATCAATAGAGAACTTTTAAAAAATAACGGCAGTATAAAACGATGCACTGTAGACAATTTAAAGAGGCTCAGACTAGACCTAATGCGCTAAGGAGAAATAAAATTCTGTAGTCTTTACTTGGAAAAATTCCCTGGTTGTCACAAACAAAACATCTAAAATTTCCTTTGTAAAAGAAAAGCATTTCTGATTTTTTTGATTTATTTATTTGGTATCTAAGTTACCTGAGCCATGACATAGTCACTTTTTCAAATATTTAGATAACTATTAATAAACCCACTAAAAGCCTACTTTTAATTCTTAGGCATATGTATTTATATTACCTAAGTATTCCTTTTGGTAACAACAATAACAATAATATTTTTTAAAAAACTAAAGCTTGAGAGAGGAAAAACTTAGTAGCAGCTTGTAAAAACTGTACCAAATTCTATCTCAAGTGCAAACGCCAGAGCAAAATTCACAGTTGAGGTGTAGAAAGAGTGAAAGCTGGATGATGTTTTGGAATCAGAATCAAGCTTGAAGCAAAAACCCTATTCACCTACACCAGCTGTGAAAACCAAGATGAAAAACATATCATTTTGTAAACAAGTACATGAATTAGCCTATTTCATTTAGAACGAGTGATTTAACTATGTTAGACAACACAAAGAAACTTCAGCCCAAGAAAGACTAGATACTAATCATAACAGAGCCAACAAATGTCAGAGTTAGAAAACTTGAGAGAAAAATGTTAAGACTGCTGACATTGATATGCATGTGTAGACCTCAAAAGTTGGAAGCTGGAGAATATGCTGCAGTAAGAACACCATTCATGCAGTGTGTGATAGTTTCCTGCTCTAGTAAAAGCCTCTTTTGATTTCAAATGTTTTCCTTAACAAAAAAATATTTGCTAAAGGAGACAAAATTTTATTGAGCCTATGTAAAATGTACATAGTGTGTGGTTACCCTTGCAGATGAATGTAGCAACCCATCCATAACTAGATGTAGTAACAGTGGGACCGATAGTACACCTAAGAATAATCACTTCATGTTAAGATGTGGTCTATCTTTAATTCAGTATGAGATTATATTAGTCTATGTTTTCATGACACTATTTCATTAGGGCTTGTGCCCCAAGTACAGTGTCTGAGATATAGCAGGTACTTAACAATTAAGGCAAATTACTGAGTAAATGAATATATTAATCTTTGTTATTGATATAAAATACAAATAGTGAAGTGTTTCAGAAGAATTTTATAGTTGTAGAAAAATAGAAATGGAAGTACAGAGATTCTCAAAATACCCTCCTCCTTCCTGCATAGACTTCCCTTTTTGTTAGCATTTAGCATTAGTTTGAGATATTCGTTACAACTAATGATCCAATATTAATACATTATTATTAATGAAAGTCCATAGTTTATATTAAAGTTCACTACTTTTGTTGTACACTTACATGAGCTTTGGCAAATGCATTATGTCATGCGTTCACCACTGCAGTATCAAACACAACAGTTTCATGGTCCTAAAAATGCACAGTGCTTCGCTATTCATCCCTACCCACCCCTTCCCAACCACTGGCAACCAGTGATCTCTTTACTGTCTCTAGATTTTTGACTTTTTCAGAATGTCATATGTTTGAAATCATACCACATGTAGGCTTTTCAGATGACTTTCTTTCATTTAGCAATAGGCATCAAATTTTCCTTTGTCCTTTCATGACTTGATAGCTCAGTTATCTTAAATTTCTGAAAAATACTATATTGTATCGATATACTACTACGTGTTTATCCTTCATCCATTGAAAAATATGTTTATTGTTTCCAGTTTTGGACAATAATGAATAAAACTGCTATAAACAAAGCATTCCTGATTCCTCTCCCCCATTCTTTATAGCATTGCCATTTATTTCATTCGTCTATATACAATAATCTCCCAATACATTGTGACTATTACTATTTTGAAAAATTATTAGATGAATTAAGAATAAGAAAAAATAAGACATTTTATTTTCTCTCAATTTATTGCTTCTCCTCTGCTCTTCCATTTTTATGTGGATCCACATTTCTGACTTATATTATTCTCCTTCCCTCAAAAGAACTTTTAGCATTTCTTGCAAGCAGACCTGATGGTGACAAATTTCCTCCATTTATGTTTGAATGAATGAGCCTTTATTTCTCCTTCATTTTTGAAAGCTAATCTCAATGAACACATAATTCTAGAATTTGGGTATTTTTTTTCAAAACTCAGTATTTCACTTTACTGTCTTCTCACTTGCGTGGTTTCTGATGAGAAATTCAGTGCAATTCTTACATTTATTCCTCTAAAGATAAGGCTCCCACCCATTGGCCTGGATTATTTCAGACTTTTCTCTTTGTCTTTGGTTTCCTAAAGTTTGCATACAATATTCTTAAGTATAGGTTTTTGGTATTTATTCTACTTAGTGTTCTGAGTTTCCTGAATATGTAGTTTGGTATCTGTTATTAATTTTGAAAAATACTGTATTATTATTTCAAATATTTCTTCTCTTCCTATCTTTCTTATACTTCTGGTCTTTCCACTATGCATATTTTACGTCTTTTGTAATTGTCTTACACTCCTTAGATATTCTGTTTCTTTAAAAAAAAGTTTTCTCTTTATATCTCACTTGTGGAAGTTTCCATTGACATATCATCAAGCTCACTGGTTCTTCCCTTGGCCATGTTCTGTTTACTACAGAGCCCAACAAAAGCATTTTTTATTTATATTATAGTGTCTTGATTTCTAGAATTTCCTATTGATTCTGTCTTAGAATTTCCATCTTTCTGCTTAAATTACTTATCTGTTTTTGCATTTTGTCTACATTTCATTAATTACTAGCAAATTAGTTGTAATTATTTTAAATTCTCTATCTGATAATTCCAAAATCTGTGTCATACCTGAGTCGTGTTCTGATGCTTGCTTTGTCTCTTCGAACTTTTTATCTTGCCTTTTAAAATGCCATGTAATTTTTTTTGTTGAAAACTTGACATGATGTATTATTTAACAGGAACTAAAGTAAACAGGTTTCTGGTGTAAAGTTTTATTCTAATCTGGCAGCGTTGGGCTGTGTTGAATGTTTGCAGTAGCTACAGGTGCCAGGACCCTCTGTTTCCAGTAATTTCTTTGTTGAACTTTTTCTTCCTCTTGTCTTTGGGTTTTTCTAAAAACTCCTTATTAAATAGAGTCTGTGTCTTGAACCTCTCTTAGTTGTGAGACATTGTTTTCACACAGAAGCCTTGTTGATATAGTGGTAAGGTGCTGGGAGGGTAACCATTCTGTAGTCTTATAATTAAATCAATGATTTCAGTAGACTTGAGTTCCTGGGCTATGACATTCAGAAGCAATCCTTAGCCCCCTTTTTTCCTTTCCTTATGTGAGACAGGAAGTTTAGACGGGGCTAGAGTTGGCTGATTGTCCTTAGTTCACACCAGATAGGGCCCTGTTAGAATAAGTTTCCATGAAGGGCAGGCCTTTTTTATGCTTTCTTTGGGCATATTTCAAAATATTTGTTAAAATCAGTAGAAGAAAGGCAGTATTCATAAAATACTAAAACAATAAAACTGACTAGAGAGAAAAATGATGGTAATGGGAAAAAAGTAAAGTAGTTTTTTGCCATAATTGTCTTGTGAATTTTAACACAATATAAATATCATCTCAGAAAATAGATCACAGTGAATTCAGCAGAAATAAAAATTCAAAGGTAAAGTAGAAGAGATCTGTGTTGAAATTAAACATAGCAAACTGAAAACTTGTTAAAAAAGGATATTTTTCTCCAGAAAAGATTGGAAACATAAAGTCCCAGTCTTCATTTTGTGATGTTACTAAGGTTCAAGGTCTACTAAACATCTTACTAGCCTCCAGAGAGAAACAGCAAGTGACCTAAACAGTGAAAAATAATTAGGCTGGCTTCAGACTTTTCCACTGTAACTGCTAGTGTCAGAAGAAAATGAAGCAATGTCTCAGTGTCCTAAGAAAAATGTTGCCCAACAGTATTCCATTAAACAATTTGTCCCTAGAATAAAATGTTCACAGATATTTTCAAACTTGCAAAGACTCAAAGAACGTAGTACGTATAAGACTTTTTGGAAGAAATTGTCTGGAAACAAATATAGCTGCAAAGGAAAATCGTATCAAAATTGTGCATTTCAAAAATGAGGCAGAGACAAAAATATATATATTATTAGTATTAAATAATCCATTTACATAAACCACTGTTTTATTTATCTAAGGTCAAACATCAGTGTGTATGTATCAAAGCTAAAAAATACCGTGTTGTATAACTGGACAAAGAAAATAGCCTGGATCCACAATTTTGTATTATAATTTCAGCTCTAAAACGTTTTAGCTGTATAATCTTGGGCAGGTTAATAGTAGAATTATTTCACAGGTTTTTGTGAAAATTAAATGTGCTATAATATATAAATAAAAGTGCAGGAGACATAACTCTTTAAAATATGCTAGCTGAAGCAAGCAAACAGTGTGCTTTGAGATATAGGAAAATTTTTGTCAATCTCTGTAAAGTAAAAACATAACAAAAATTGTAGAGTAAAATGTAAATGTAAATAAGTGCATTTAACTTGGAAATATTTAAAAAATAATTTTATTCTTAATATTAATCTTTGAATGGATAATTTTTCAAATAATATTTCTTGTAATGAAACATCTATATGACTCTCATCTATTCCTTCAATTACAGTATTTTTCTAATATGAAATATAAGTAGAATTAAAGATTTTAAATCAGATATCTTATATTTTGTAATATTATTTACATGTAACTATATATACCACCTCTGTTTTATCTTTAGATATGCAGAGACAATAATACTTAAGGTGGTAAATAATACTTAAGGTGGATTATTTTTCCTTTTACTCAAAATAATTATAGTTCTTGAAATTTTATTTTACTTACAATTTTATTTCAGGATTGAGAGGAGGTACATGTGCAGGTTTGTTACATGAGTAAGTTGCATGTTATTGGGATTTGGTATACAAATTTCATCCCCCAGCTAGTGAGCAGAGTACCCAATAGGTAGTTTTTCAATCCTTAACCCCCTCCCAAGCTCCACTGTCAAGTAGGCCCCAGTGTCTATTGTTTCCTTCTTTATGTTCATGTGTACTCATTGTTTAGCTCCCATTTATGAGTGATAACATGTGGTATTTGTTTTTCTATTTCTTCATTAATTATTTAGGATAATGGCCTCTAGCACTATCCGTGTTCCTGTAAAGAACATGATCTCGTTCTTCTTTAAGGCTGCATACTATTCCATCATTTACATGTACCACATTTTCATTATCCATTATCCAGTCCACTGTTTATGGGCTTCTAGGTGGATTCCATGTTTCTGCTACTGTGAATATTGTTGCAATGAACATATGAGAGTATGTCAATTTATATTTAATTTGGTGTTTACCCAGTAAAGAGATTGTTAGTCAACTGATAGTTCTAAGTTCTTTGGGAGTCTCCAAACTGCTTTTCACAGAGGCTGAACTACTTAGATTCCCACCAGCATTGTATAAGCATTCTCTTTTCTCTACAGCCTTGCTAACATCTGTTATTTTCTGACTTTAATAATACCTATTCTGACTGATATAAGATGGTATCTCATTGTGGTTTTAACTGGAACTTCTCTAATGATTAGTGTTGTGGTGCATCTTATCATAAGCTTGTTGATCATGTGTATGTCTTTTCAGAAGTGTCTTTTCAGAAGTGTCTATTCATGTACTTTGCCCATTTAATGGGGTTGTTTCTTTTTGCTGTTTAATTTGTTTAAATTCCGTATAGATTCCAGATTAGTTTTGTCAGATGCATAGTTTCCAAATATTTTCTCCCATTCTGTAGGTTGTCTGTTTACTCTGTTGATAGTTTACTTTGTTGTGCAGAAGTTTTTCACTTTAACTAGGTCCTATTTGTCAATTTTGCTTTTGTTGCAATTGCTTTTGGAGTTTTCATCATGAAATGTTAGCCTAGGTCTGTGTCAAGAATGGTATTTCCTAGGTTTTCTTCTAGAGTTTTTGTAGTTTCAGGTTTTGCATTTAAGTTATTAATCCATCTTGAGTTGACTTTTGTGTATGATGAAAGAAAGGGGTTCAATCTTCTGCATATGGTTTCAATCTTCTGCATATGGTTAGCCAGTTATCTCAGCACTACTTATTAAATATGAAGTCCCTTCTTCATTATTTGTTTTTTCAGTTTTTTGAAGATCAGATGGTTGTAGGTGTGCACCTTTATTTCTCGTTTCTCTAACCTGTTCCATTGGTCTATGTGTCTGTTTTTGTACCAGTTTCATGCTGTTTTGATTACTGTAGTCTTTTATTATAGCTTGAAGTTGGGTAGTGTGCTATGCCTAGCTTTGTTATTTTTGCTTAGAATTGCTTTATATATTCAGGCACTTTCTTGGTTCCATATGTATTTTAGAATAGTTTTTTTTCTAATTTTGTGAAAAAAATATTGTTGGTAGTTTGTGGGAATATAATTAAGTATGTAAATTCCTCTGGGCGATATAGCCATTTAACAATATTGATTCTTCCTATCCATGAACATGGAATGTTTTTCCATTTGTTAATGTTATCTCTGATTTCTTTCAGCAGTGTCTTGTAATTCTCATAGTAGATATATTCTATATCACACATAAAACAATTAGAAAGAATTCAGATGATCAACCTAATATCACACCTAGAGGAACTAAAAATCAAGATAAAACCGACACCAAAACTAGCAGGAAAAAAAATAGAGCTGAACTGAATGAAATGGAGATGTGAAAACCCATACAAAAGATCAACAAAACTCAAAGTTGGATATTTGAAATAATAAATATGATGGATAGACTACTAGCTAGACTAATAAAAAAGGGAGAAGATTCAAACAACACAATCAGAAATGGCAGAGGGTACATTATCACTGACCAAATAGAAATACAAAAAACAAAAAAACACTCAGAGACAATTATAATCACCACTATACACACAAACTAGAAAATTCAGAATAAATGGATAAATTCCTAGAAACAAAGAACTTCCCAGGATGGAACCAAGAAGAAATTAAAACTCTGCGCAGACCAACAACAAATTCTGAAATTGAAGCAGTAATTTAAAAAAAAAAAAAACAAAACAAAAAAGTCCTGGACAAGATGGATTCACTGCCAAATTCCACAAGATTTATAAAGAAGAGCTGGTATAAATCCTACTGAAACTATTCCAAAAAATCAAGGAGGAGGAACTCCTTCCTAACTCATTCTGATGCCAAAACTTGCAGAGACACAACAACGACAAAAGAAAACTTCAGGCCAATATTGATGACCAACATAGATGCAAAAATCCTCAGCAACCTACTAGCAAACTGAATGTAGCAGCACACCAAAAGTCTAATCCATCACAATCAAGAAGGCCTTATCCATGGTATGCAAGGTTGGTTCAACATACGTAAGTCAATAAATGTGATTCATCATATAAAACTAAAAAACAAAAACCACATGATCATTCCAATAGATGCAGAAAAGGCTTTTAATAAAATTCAACATCTCTTCATGTTAAAAATGCTTAACAAACTAGGCATTAAAGGAACATATCCCAAAGTAATAAGAGCCATCTATGAAAAAACCCACAGCCAACATCATACTGAACAGGCAAAAGCTGGATACATTCCCCTTAAGAACTGGAACAACACAAGAATGCCCACTTTCCCCAGTCCATTCAACATAGTTCTGGAAGTCCTAACCAGAGCAATCAGACAGGAGAAAGAAATACAAGAAAAGGCATCCAAATAGAAAGAGAGGACATTAAACTCTCTTTTCAGGTGATATAGTTCTATACCTAGAAAACCGCATAGTCTCTGCACTCTTCCCAAAGGCTCCTAGATCGGATAAAAAGCTTCAGCAAAGTTTCAGGATATAAAATCAATACACAAAAATCGGTGGCACTTCTATACACCAACAACATCCAAGCTGAGAGCCAAATCAAAATGGAATCCTATTCAAAATAGCCATAAAGAGAATAACATATCTAGTTATTATTCTTTTCATAATGATAAAAGATGTGATGCATACCAAAACGATAAGCTTTTTTTAAAAAATGCAATATAAAAAAGGCAAGTAAAAGAGAAGAACCTGAAGTCCAAATTATAATGATAAAACGAGTATTCATAGTGGTTGACTATAACTATGATTTTAATTATTACTGATATAGTATGTGTATTGTGAAAAGTGATATGATATAGTGTACCACAAGCTATTCATGAAGCAGAGATTTAATAATATTACTATAACATATTGTTTATCAATTGAACTATGAGTATCTTGCATTCAATTCATTTGGAATGCAGATAAGACTGAGAAATGCAGCACAAGGGGCTTTTGCTTAGCCAAAACAGGTGTCAGAAAGGCCATGTGCTTAGGTTCAAAGACTACTGCTACTCATGATCCATTTGCTATTCTTTTACTAGTCCCTGCTGAGAACCACTCCACCCTTTTTTTAGTTCTCTGAAAACTATGGGATGAAAGCATTTGTCCTAAGGTCTAAGTCAGTTCATGTATTTACTTGACAAATACTTGCTGAATGCCTGCTATGTATTATAGGCTGGGAATACAGCAGTAGACAAAACTGATAAACTGTTTTTTTCGTGGAGATAACATTCTGGTGGAGGATATAAATAAACTAATAATTTATGTAATAATGTCATATAGTTTTAAGTGTTATAATGAAGTTGGATCTATTTTAAATGAAGTGGTGAGGGAAGAAGCAACTGAAGAAGTAACATCTGACATTTGAGTAAAGCTTTGAATGACATTAGGATTCAGCGAATTAGGACTCTTAATTCCCCCAACTCCCCCCGGCTTTTTTTTTTTTTTTTTTTTTT